>NC_091162.1:2043139-2080639 GCF_040958095.1 Procambarus clarkii | reverse complement strand
TATATATATATATACATTAAGCGTTAATAAAACTTATTTATTTATTTATTTATAATTTATTTAGTCATCTAATTCATAGTTTACACAATTTATAATAAACGACTCATTTAGCCCGAAGTTCTAAGAAGCTCGCTCCTCAATCCGCTTGTATAATATCCGTCCTATTCACTCTTCATCTCTGTAAATAAAGAAAGAATAACAGTTTCAGATAGCGTTTTACACATGTACAATATTTATCAGACACATAAAACCTCAAAACAAATGTACTCACCATTTTCCGTTAGATAATTTGTTATAGCCTCATTCAGCCAGTCGTCTCCAAGCACATTTTCCAACAAATATCGCTCTTATCATAACACAGCGTTTCATAGCAGCTCGGCATATTTTTAAATAAAGCATAAGATAGCCTCATTACGTTCCTATCATTCTGCATATATTCTCCATAAGTAAAACTAGTTTCAAATAGCTTTATTGCAGTTTTTAGATCCTTGTTTGAAAGATGGTAACAGAAAAACATCGCATATAGCCCGCATACGTAAGTATTTAAACTCTGAAGTCTCTCTGTAAACGTGTATACATCACAGTCTTTATAATAATTTAAAAACTCCGAAATATATGGCGAATACACATTTATTCCATATGAATCGAGTATAACTATTTTCCGTTTAGATTTATATACAGCAATCCAGTGACCCATTACTTCCTTAGAGTCTCTTCCTAAGGTATTTATTATAAACATAATCGGCCTGTCCCGTATTTGCTTCATTATTCTATATATATCCGTCGCTAAATAGCATCCAATATATTTAGCTTTACTACCTTTCATATCGTTCAATGCCGTATTAATTTGTTTGCAGTTCATGCTCTTGTATCACACACAACTCGCCTATCTGAATAAATTCTCAATACTCCCGTTGTAATTCCGAATAAAATAATAACTTTATTTGATTTCGCTGGAACAGCAAATTCTAATGTAATTCTCAGGTTGCCCGAAGCCTCTATAGGAAGGGTATCTCTCAATTCCTCAGGCGTTAGTCTAAATGCCAGTAATGTTCTTCCTTTTATAAATGAATTATATGTCAAGGTATTACAAGCATTAAAGCCTACTGTATTTTGAGTCTCGTAGTATAGTTTCGAACATTTATTCGGGAACTTGCAAGTTATATTAAATAAGTTTGTCCCATCACGTGTAATATATACATTAGATAAATCGCAATGATCGAAATAAAGTGGATTAAGTGTATACGCTCCTGATATTGCTTCCATATCCATCATCATAATAAATAATTTATCTGGGATAATGCTCCCCCATGGCTGGTCAATACTTAATCTCTGCTGCCCATTACCAAGAATGAACGTCTTGTGGAGTGTCTTATCAAACGTATATGTAACTGGTGTATTTTGTTCAGCCAGAGCTCTATTAATAGCCTCCAATCCAGATGCAAATGGAGTTATCCGATCAATCCACATTCTAGCTAGTTTTATGTTAAACTTATATCCAGATTCAATACTGTTTATAACCCACGGATCACTGTTAAGTTCTAATCTCAAACGAATATCAATTCCATCCAAAAGATATTCGCTCAAAGTTGTAATGTCCAATAGCAGTTTAAAGCAACAATTTACTCCCTCAGTTTTTAACTTTACAAATCTAGATTTAAGGTCTTCGGATGCATTCTTAAAATAATCTACATCATATTTTTCAGGGAAAACATCATTATAGAAATACGTCAGTTCTTTAAATCTTTCAGCTTTACATTCAGAAAGCGTCGTCATTAGCTTTACATATGATAAATATGAAAATAGTGAATTAGTTTCCACCACTTGCTCATTTAAATAAACAGTTACAGCTTTAAACATTGTCTGGGACAAACCATTGACTATTGATGCATTTTTAATATCCGCTAAAGCCGTAATTCCGTCAGGTCCCGTTAATTCAACCATCAGTTCTAGCGTCAAGCTCGAAAGATCAATAAATTGACCCTTAACTCCCGGGATACGGAATTCAATATAAGAGTCTTTAAATTTATTGTTAATACTTGAATTCACAGGTAAAATATCCTGTGTCTGTCTTGAAAATATCGTACTTTCAACCATTCTATGAGGACTAACTTTAGGAAAGCCATCACTTATAGCAGCTGTATAATTTTCTAAAGGAACTTGCAATGCTGCACTAGGAGCATTTACACTCATCATGTCTGCGTCTAGCATACAACTAGTACTGTTTTTATGAAAACACGTCTTTATATCTATCCATTTTCTTTATATAGGCAGGTCTTTTCGTTTTTTTTCTTTTCGTTACTCGGCCACCTGCTAACAATTTAGGACCTATACTTTTCAATG
Organism: Procambarus clarkii; assembly: GCF_040958095.1. Classification (NCBI taxonomy): domain Eukaryota; kingdom Metazoa; phylum Arthropoda; class Malacostraca; order Decapoda; family Cambaridae; genus Procambarus; species Procambarus clarkii. Next base: position 2,078,296 of record NC_091162.1, on the reverse strand, counting down.
TTTCCATACCGCGTTTTCTAATTGAATCTTTCAAAGTACCTTGACCAGCATTTATATCCTGCAAAACATTCTGTCCCATTGTCAATGCAGCTGGCATAATAGTTTTTAATAGGAAAGGAGTTGCTCTACGAGCTAGACCAGTTAAGAAACTTAATATTCCACCTCCTCTTAAATGTCTTCTATCAAAAACAGTAATATCGCCCAGTGCTCCACCTCTCTTCCCTCGAGGAGCGATAAATCGCCCTACCTCGTCAACAGACAGCGGTACAAACCCGACCCTCATGTTTAAACAGGCCAAGAGAGAATGATAAACTCCCTCTACTCATGCCATTATATATCAACGGGTCTAATATGTAATACTGCAATCGTACATCCATCCTTTTCAAAATATACAGGCTCCCCATCTTGATCTGTTAATCTAATACTGATGCCATCAATATTAGTCGTATTTAAAGGTTTATATAATTTCCTGTGTGTTACATTACTTTGAAACGAAACAACATCCAAGATATTTACAATCTGATTACCAAACATGGTGGGCTGCACCTTATCACAATATACACACAAGAAATCTATACGGCCTCCTGGCCTAGGATGATAATAGCAAGTATCTTGTACAAATAACCTGTTATTAGGTGGCTTATTCATAATAAAAATATCATAGGCTTTACCTACTTCAGCTCCAATAACTTTACATATATTTCGACCGAAAGATAAAGAAATTCTAACAACTAATTTTCCATCCTTTGTAATAAATAATTTTAACAACTTCTCACTAAATGCTGCATTAAACTTAATTCGATTAATACTCGAATCATATTTCATATAAACGTCCCCGTGATCTGGGAAATTATAATTAAGTACAGGTCCTATAAAACTCAGTGAACCTTTTGAAAATATAGTAGAAATTTCTCTATTTAAAATAGTCGTTAGCTCTATGCAATTATCACTGGCTAAAATATCCGACTTTAAAGTGAAAGATGTATTCACCGTACTCAAATCAGATAAACTTTTATTAGACACTAGAAGTTGAACTGAAATAAAACTTTCCGGGTCATTCCTCCTAACAGCGAAATAAGATGGAGGCAGGAATATATTCTTCAGGCACACTTCATAAGCTTTATTCGGGTCTAAAGGCAGCTGATTATGTAATCTATTTTCAAAAGCATTAGGAGCATTGTTTTTAAATACATCAGTATCAGAGTTACTCGCTGCATATATAACGTAACTATCCATCCTGTAGACTATTAGTAAATGATAAAAATAAACAGAAACTCACCTTAATATGATATCCAGGTAGACTCTCCTTCATCTACAGCCTTGATCTTCCTCTTCAAACTTGGAGGAGAAAACACTTGATTTTTCGCATCTACATTTCTAAATAAATTCTTAGGTGTAGATGTCAAAGAGAAGAACAACTTTGCAATTGGCAGTTTATCTTCTGGGAATAACAATTTCGGAGTGCACATCCTGCCTATAACGTCATCAACAATATTGAGCCCAGTAACTGGCGATGTAATGTTCCCTTCCTCATCCCACTTTACAAGTCCAGTTGTATTAAAATAATTTAACAGGGAGACAGCAAAATCATAATCCTTAAGCTTTAATCTTAAGTCTATCAAGTGTTGTATAACAGGATTTGTTCTCACTGTCGTCGTAGGCTTCTCAACACTCACTGCCGTAGGCTTCTGTTGATCAATAGCTTTTCGTGGTACAAGATAGAATTCTTTCATTATTCCTTATTAAATAGCCTTGAAATGAAATTTATAGCTATGGGAAGTAAAATGCCCAATAAATTACCTCCTCTTTTACTTGTTAATATGTCTTTCTTGAGTGAAATAGCTTTCTTCTTGCAGGCTAATGTATGGAGTAGAGCTCTATATTTAGAAAGTCTCTTTAAAATAGGCTTCCCAACTTCAATTTTATTTTTTAAGAAATTATTAAATATTTCTGATAAGCAAAGTATATGTTCCTTTTTAAGAGTCTTAATTAACTTTTTCCTAGAATTATAACCTAATCTAGCTAATAGTTCAATAAATCCACGATACTTTCTAACTAAGGGCTGCTTCTTCATAGTTTCTTCACGTCATCTGAATTCACCCACTGATCAAATGAACTGTCGTAACCGACGTATCTAACTTTATATAAAGTAGTATTACCAACTTTACGTTTACTTATAATTCTCTCAATTTCAAATGTATCTGACAAGTAGGTGGGAGTCAATTCCTCTCTATAAAATCCGCCTTCTATAAGTCTATTATTTAAGTCCTTTAGATAATATAAAGGCACGGGTTGTTTAGTATCAATTTGAGCAATTGTAAATATTTCCTTAGTGTTCTGTTGATGAAAACCTCTTTTGAACTTTGAAATGCGATTAGATAAGGCAAGCCGTACTGTATCTCCTACAGACAGATGATTACTGATGCGTGGCTTAGTCTGCTGCTCTCCTTTATACATGAGCTTAAATTGCCTAGTCACATCTTGAGGCGAAGATAAAGCATGTACATCAATAGGTATTTTCCCCTTTAATCCTCTATGTGGTGTTCTATTATACGTTTTAACCATATCAGGTAAAACATTTATATAGGTTAAGGTGTTATAAGCCGTTAAATATTTATATATCTTAGTTTTCAATGTTCTTATAAATCTCTCTGCAATGCTGGCTTTAGTTTCCTGAGAAAATACACTGTACAGATCAATGTTTTTACTGTCTAACAATCGTTTCATATATTTATTATAGAATTCTCCGCCCTTATCAGTGTTAAGCTTCCTTACACCTTTTGATGAAGGTAAATCCAGAACAGCTTTCATGGCTTCACTTACACTCTGACCTGATTTAGTGGATAGTGGAACTACATGTGCGAACCTTGAAAATATATCAACACAAACTAATAAATATTTAATATCATTGTTGTGCTTAGCTAACAATGTCATATCAGCCAAGTCACTGGTAAAGAAAGCTTTAGGTCTAGGTGCTAAGATACGTCTTCGTTTAAATTTACGTTTTTTTAATAGATGTAAGGTATAAGCATTAGACGTTTTTAAATAGTCTTTCACATCTTTTATAGTTATTTCAGGGATTGTTTTCTTTGCAACCTTATACAATTTTAAAACGCCACCAAACCCACCTATGGACTTGGGGTCATTGTATATCTTATTAAGAGCTTGTGTAATGTTCACCATTGATACACTATTTCATATGGGGGTTCATTTACAATATTTCCCCTAAATATTATGGATTCAGGTGTTTTAACGCCCAAGTCAACAAGTAAATACCCATACTGTCGAGAAATCACTTTCTTATATATATCTAAAAATTTCTTGGCATCTTGTTTTCCGAATATTTGTCTGCCTAATGTTTCTATCTGGGACAAGTCTCTTGATTTAAGCAGAATAAAATGAGAAGCATTTAAACTTATAGATCTAGAAAATTTCCCACTGAAAAATATATTTTGGGTTATAAAAATAACAGAGATGTTCTCATGCCGTCCCTTAGTAAATATATCACTTACTATTTTAGAGTTTGTAGATTCAACATACAAGTCATCATAAACAACTAATATATGAGATGTATCCTCTGGATCACGAACGTCTAAAGGGTTTACAATTTCAGAGTAAAAAGATATCTTATGTTTAATGAGTGGATTAGTTCTCAACTCTTTATACCCGCTTCCACAGATAATTATTTTTGCAAAGTTCTGCTGATATTTCTCTATCATTTTAGCACATAAATAGCTCTTCCCACCATTTGAAAATCCAGCAATAATAATTCTTGACGGTTCACTAAATATATTCAACTGGGATTCAGTAATAACTTTTTTCTGCCCTTCCATGTTGCTAGGATTCAATAGACTAACTACAAATATATAATGAAAGGAGTATTTAAACAAAATCTACATTCGAGTTTTATTTAAACATAACCAATAAAATCATAGTCATAACATATCCAATACAGTAATAAAATCATAGAATATACATTATTATAGACATTTGAATCATAGTCATAACATATCCAATACAGTAATAAAATCATAGAATATACAATATCATAGCCAATAAAATCATAGTCATTTCATATCCAATACAGTAATAAAATCATAGAATATACAATATTATAGACATTTGAATCATAGTCATTTTCATATCAAATACAGTAATAAAATCATAGAATATACATTATCATAGACATTAAATCATAACATATCCAATACAGTAACAAATCATATCCAATACAGTAACAAATCATATCCAATACAGTAACAAATCATAGCCAATACAATATCATAAACATTTGAATATAGTTATAGATAATACATAGACAATACAGTAACAGACTTAGTTGTTGTTAGGGAATAATTGCTGAGCGACTCTATCCCGCTTTTCCCAAAGATTAAAAATGGGGAACAATTGACGTCTTGGTTGGGGATTATCTACAATTACTGGATCCCCTACCTGCACCTCTTCCTCTACCTGTACCTCTTCCTGTACCTCTTCCTCTACCTGTACCTGTACCTCACGCTCTGGAATGTCTGGGTGACCGTAAGCTAATGACTCTGTGGGACTAATGAGGTACCTCTTGTCATCAAAAGCTGACAGGCCGCGCTTAGTTGTTTTACACGTGCATATCTGTCCATTAACATTACGAATAGATCGGGATACAAAATTAAAAGTTGTATTTGTCTCTAATGTGTTCTGAAAAGATGCATGTGTTATTTTCTTTTGTTGGTGATAAGGAATCCCTTTACATTTACATAAATGTTCATTATCAAGGGTTAGGAGAGAGTAAGTTTTAGGCTTGAGTGCAATTAATTCAGTTATGATTTTCTGCTTTACTTCTGACTTGAGGAGTCCTAGTTCACCTTTGCGAGTAGCAGAATACATGGGATGATCTTTGTCGAAATTACTGAAATCCATATAATCTACTAGAGGAGCTTTTGTCATTTCTTGGAAAGCATCTTTACAGGTCAGAGTAAATATGAATGAGTCTGTATCCGTATAAATTAGTCTAGCTCTCTCCCCATAATGGGCTTTAACTACATTATACCAGAACTCGTATAAACGCCTCTTGGCTATCTGCAAGATCTGATATCCCATGTAAGAAGGAGTGGTAACTTTAAGGATGTCTTTCATTACTGTACAGAGAACCCTATCTTGACCTAAAGAGACAGCTCGTTTATACAAAGGGTTTCTTGCATGAGTTAAGAATGAATGTTTTGTCGTTACTAGATGGTGAGTATTAGCATATCGAGATATATTTGTCATTGATTTCCCGTACAGACTATTACTTATGAGTTTAAAAGCTTTTCCTTTAACTTTACAGGTGGTATTGGCTCGTTCTCGAATGTTGGTTGAAATAAAATCTTTTAAATAGGGAGCCTGATTAAATTCATAGATTGTTTTTACTCGTTCAACTTCTAGTCCAAGTTTTAATAGCAATTGCAGGAAATCAAGGCTTACTAAGTAGTCGTTTTGGGGCAAGTGGGATGCAATTAACTTAGTATTTTTAGGTGGGAGCTTACGTTTTTCATCATTAAGGGTTTTCTTACTGTACTCTGACAAAAACTCCTCCGTTATATTAGTATGAGACAGTACAAGGGGCAGATCATCAGTATACCTGGCTACCTCGGGAGATACATGTTTTGTATCGCATAAAATCCAATAGCCTTTGTCTTGATCACAGGGGATATGTTGTAACCCTTGCCCTAATAAGGTATCCCGCTCAAGGTCAGTTAATTGTCTAATCCCTCCCTGGGGAAGTACCTCAGCCATGCACGCTGCATATAAGCTGTTAAAGTCGAGGTACAAAATGTGAGTATCGTCATCAGAGCTAGGGTTAGATGTAGTGTGCTCGTTAACAGCCTGTGTAAATTGTCTAATGGAAGATGTGAACCCTCCTCTAAGATTCCTTCTCAACAAATCATATATATTCTGATCATACACATAGTCAAGTACAACTTTTGATTTAAATAAGAACGCGTCCCAAGCATAACTAGGAAGTGATACATAGAAAACAATATCTAGTTCATAAATTTCTTTCAGTGATGTTCGCCAAAGTGTAAATATATCAACTAGCATTCCCACGTCAACTTTTAAATATAACATGAGGTAATCCTTGATGTTTGTACAGTTCCCTAAATTAAATACTTTAAGAGCATTGTTATAATCTTCTTCAGACAGTGGAGAGTCATGTAAAACATTGTAAAACTTATCTCGCGAAGGGAGCTGAGGTTCGTCTAACACGTCCATGGAAGAAATATAATCATAACATAGGCTTTGTTTACCTTTAATTAACAGAGCTTTAGCTTCATCGGATACGCCATTTAGTATGTGTTCAGTGTACTTGGTGGGTTTCTTACCGGCAACGTGCTCGCTTGCTAAGGTTCCTAATGACCCATTAAGGAGAGCTAGGCTATCTAGGAATTTAAGTTTACCTATGATGACTTGCATAAATTTCAATCCTTCCTTGGTTAGAATTTCTACATCGCGGTGAGGATTTTTGGACAGTTCTTTAAGTATAATTCCAAGATCATAGGCAGCATTATGGGAAAATGTGGTTAAGTATCTACGAGCATTTTTACATTGTAAATTGCAACGAGCACAATAAGCACCTAAGTAATTATTTTCCTGAATAGCATGATTATGATGTCTATGTTTATCTTTCTTATCCTTGAAAGTTTGATGACACAATTGACACGTATTTTGTCTTTGAAACATTCTTTCCTGTTCTCTAGACAAGTTCTTAGGGAAGTTGGGGAGCTGAGCATGAATAGCTTTCCATGAGGCTTCTAGCTTGGTAATAAAATGATTGACCGCATCTGGACCTACGTATGAATACGTTTCTACGACATTGAATTCCCTGTCTAAAATTATGTATGCATAAGCAATTGCTTTATGCTTACATTCCACCATGCCTCTAGGATTTTGACGGTCTAATAGACATTCAAAATCGTAATAGGCGGTGTGAGTTGGGCTATAGGTCCTACCGTAATTTTTAAAACTGATTTTATCACTAGGATTATAGAATGAAAATACTTGGGATACAGTGCATGACTCTTCGTGAGCCTGAATTTCATCTAAGGGAGCATGCAAAAGACAAATTTTGCAGAATTTATGAGTGTTAGGAATCCTTTCAGAATGATTGTTAATACTCTTTACAAATTTATCAAAATCCTTGATCAGACAGAGATGCTTGCCTTCTAATAACAACAAAGGGACTTTATCGGCATACTTTTCCTGGCTTTTCCTAGCTAAACTAAGATAGTATCTGTTACTTTCATGAGTTACTGTATAAATATAAATAGAAATTTTGTTAAGCTTCTCTATTTTCTTAAGGTTATCAAATGATACGGGGAATCTGATTTCATCTGCCCATACTACGAATCTTCTACACCATCGAAGGCTTTTGTAATGATGTCTAACGTTATGCATAGTCCTGCCCAATGCTAAGTTTTTATACGCGGCAATGCACTGTAACAAACACTCATCTCCTTCACTTTCAGGATTAAATACTGTTTCTTTACCCCTTAATTTTGCAGGATATGGTACGTAAGATCCAAGGCGCATAGGGTGGCGAATATATGAAAAATTAATGGCAAAGCCTGACATGGAATGAATTCCTACACTTGAGGATTGGACATTTTTTAGGCATTCGTCAATTTTAGCAGACATTTCGTCAACCCATGAATTTACGAGAACTTCCACCTCTTCCTGTGTAACAATCTGAGTTTCTCCTCTAATTGAAAATACTTCATCTAATATTTCATATTGATCGTCGGCATGATTAAGTTTTTGCAAAATTAGGCTTACATCAGGGTAAATGTGAAATGAGGGAGGGAATTCTTCCTGTATTTGTCTGAACTGATTGTCTATATATTCTATAAAAAATTCTCTATACCTATTTATATATAAGCTGGGGTCAGCGTCTAAATGTCCGGGAATGGAGAACGAATGTCTCGAGAATGAACCTTCGAAATGGTTAATGACTTCTAACACTCGCGGAACAATGTTATCTAAGTTAAGTACCTCTGGGGAATCTGGAGCGTTGACTTCTTCATCTGATATGTCGTGAACAGGGGGTTGATTGTCTTCTTCTTCTTCTTCATCTGAGGATGCATGCTGGTTGCCGTCTGGTGCATCTTCTTCTAGCTCCTGGGACAGCTGGGGTTGACTGCGTACAGGTGTGCTCCACTCAGAGGGTTGGGTTGAATCCGGGGGAGATTCTGTAATATAATATTAGCAATGAATAAACATTAAGAGGAAAACACATTTGAAAACAATAAGAGGATTTGAAAACCTTAATAGGAAAATATCGTGTAAATAAGAGGAATTATTATTAAGAGGAAAAACAAAAAGTTTAAATAAGAGGAAAAACTGAATTACAGATAAATAATAATATTACTTACGAGCTGGGATGTTGATTCCACCAAGTATGAGATTCTCTTGATCACGAATAGGAACTCCTGTAATGGAAATATTTTTCTGTATGAGTACTTATTACTTGTTTATACACTTGATAAATATACAATTATTAATTTTAAAAAATTATGAAAATTATTGTGAAAACGTACGGTTATTTATGATGCGACGGCGTTTGGGTGGAGGTTCAATGACGTTTCTGGCTTCGGTGGGAGGTTCCCGGTTAACGGAGAAACGACAGTATGGGCAGGAAGTAGAACCATGAACTGAAATGAAAATAATATATATAAATTGACTGTCTGTATGTATGTATGTGTGTTTCGGATATATATTTTCTTTGAAAGTTTATTGAAAGTGCGAGAAAAAGAGGTACTTACGATTTGCACAATAGAGTTGCCCACAGCTGGTACAGGTTACGTCAAAATGTCCAGGCGGTGTAGGCCCATTGCATCCTATACAGTATAGTCTGCATTCTTGAAGAGCGTTGATGGACATTTCACCGAGGCATGTTAAACATCGTGTTTGACACACATGAACGATTTCGTTGTTGATAGGAGACAGGCACAGAGGACACACTGACATGATGATATGACTAGGCTAGGGGAACCTTGTGAACAGGATGAAGATTGATTGTAGACTGAAAGTGTAGGCCTCTGAGACTTTGGCGATCTGAGGGGGCCCCTGAATGAGCGTAATAACGATAGTGTGCCCCTGAGTGAGCGTTTGGCTGTTTTATTAATAGCGAGAATGATTGGCGAATACTGGGGGATAAACTCTTTTATTATAAATTGTGTAAACTATGAATTAGATGACTAAATAAATTGTAAATAAATAAATAAGTTTTATTAACGCTTAATGTATATATATATATATAAATTATTACGGTGGCGAACGCCGACAATGACTGGTAGATGTCTGGGGCAGGTAATCAGGTGATGATGGCCTCGGGCAGATAGCCTGGGGCAGGTAGCTGGGGCCAGCTTAGATAGTCTCTGAGGCAGTTTTCAGTATTAAAGGTTACATTGAGATGCTTCGGTTGATTTGTATAAAACTGACTGGTTAATGAAAAAGGAATAAAATATTAGTATGTCAGAAAATAGGAAGAGGGAATAATATGAAGAGGAGAGAGAGAGAGGAGGGAGAGAGAGAGAGAGAGAGAGGAGGGACGGTCCAGATATTACGGATAAGATAAGATAAGATTAAGAGCCGACTGGCTGGCTGGGCGCAAAGTAAATAAAGGTGATGCGACAGATTGCGAGGCAAGGGGGGGAGGGAGGGGGGTGTGATGTACGAGACTTGAAAACCCTGACTTACACAGGTGATTTTCTAAATTTATATGAATAACTAAGGCTTACATAGACGATTTTGTAAGTTGAAAACATGTAAAATATGTCCGTAGAGTTCTCCTGGAAGCCCTAAAGTGCTACACACGTTATTTGAATTTCTCCCATAAGGCTTTAACAAACTTCTAAGTCTCGGAAATTATTTTTCTCATAAGAAATCCTTACTTCTAAAATCTGCGACTGACAAAATTTACCTGAAAACCCCCAAGCGCTATACACGATTTTCTAAATTTACCTGAAACCCTTGGGGCGCACAGGGGATATTCTAAATTTACCTGAAACCCTTGGGGCGCACAGGTACCTTTTTTCTCCCAGAAAAAAAAGGTACCTGTGTGGAGCCATCCCTACTACTCCTAACCTATCTTTATAGGTTAGGTTAGGTTAGGTAGCCGAAAAAGCTAGGTTAGGTTAGGTTAGGTAGGTTAGGTAGTCGAAAAAACATTAATTCATGAAAACTTGGCTTATTAGACAAATCGGACCTTGCATAGTAGGCTGAGAAGTGCGTTCTGGCTATTAGGTACGACATTATATATATATATATATATATATATATATATATATATATATATGTCGTACCTAGTAGCCAGAACGCACTTCTCAGCCTACTATGCAAGGCCCGATTTGCCTAATAAGCCAAGTTTTCATGAATTAATTGTTTTTCGACTACCTAACCTACCTAACCTAACCTAACCTAACTTTTTCGGCTACCTAACCAAACCTAACCTATAAAGATAGGTTAGGTTAGGTTAGGTAGGGTTGGTTAGGTTCGGTCATATATCTACGTTAATTTTAACTCCAATAAAAAAAAATTGACCTCATACATAATGAAATGGGTAGCTTTATCATTTCATAAGAAAAAAATTAGAAAAAATATATTAATTCAGGAAAACTTGGCTTATTAGGCAAATCGGGCCATGCATAGTAGGCCAAAAAGTGAGTTCTGGCTACTAGGTACGACATATATATATATATATATATATATATATATGTCGTACCTAGTAGCCAGAACGCACTTCTCAGCCTACTATGCAAGGCCCGATTTGCCTAATAAGCCAAGTTTTCCTGAATTAATATATTTTCTCTAATTTTTTTCTTATGAAATGATAAAGCTACCCATTTCATTATGTATGAGGTCTATTTTGTTTTATTGGAGTTAAAATTAACGTAGATATATGACGGAACCTAACCAACCCTACCTAACCTAACCTAACCTATCTTTATAGGTTAGGTTACGTTAGGTAGCCGAAAAAGTTAGGTTAGGTTAGGTTAGGTAGTCGAAAAACAATTAATTCATGAAAACTTGGCTTATTAGGCAAATCGGGCCTTGCATAGTAGGCCGAGAAGTGCATTCTAGCTACTAGGTACGACATATATATATATATATATATATATATATATATATATATATATATGTTGTACCTAGTAGCCAGAACGCACTTTTCAGCCTACTATGCAAGGCCTGATTTGCCTAATAAGCCAAGTTTTCATGAATTAATATATTTTCTCAAATTTTTTTCTTATGAAATGATAAAGCTACCCATTTCATTATGTATGAGGTCATTTTTTTTTATTGGAGTTAAAATTAACGTAGATATATGACCGAACCTAACCAACCCTACCTAACCTAACCTAACCTATCTTTATAGGTTAGGTTAGGTTAGGTAGCAGAAAAAGTTAGGTTAGGTTAGGTTAGGTAGGTTAGGTAGTCGAAAAAACATTAATTCAAGAAAACTTGGCCTATTAGGCAAATCGGGCCTTGCATAGTAGGCTGAGAAGTGAGTTCTGGCTACTAGGTACGACATATATATATATATATAAATATATATATATATATATATATATATATATATATATATATATATATATATATATATATATATATATATATATATATATATATATATATATATAAAGGGAGTACCACCTCTAACTGGAAGAAGGGGGACCCATAGCCTCGGAGGAAACCACTCATAACGCATTAGAGGGAATGTTTAGATCCCCTCCAATACAGTTTCTGTGTGCTTTTCTCCTACCACCCCCTTCCTTGAATATTTTTTGTGCTTTATTATGCATTTGATGGTTACAAGATATACATGAGTTGATACATAAATAATAATGCAAAAAGGTGCTTAAAGGTTATGATCTCTTGAAGAACACAACAATGGGAAACATTGATGAATGTCACAGACGGGTTCGATCATTGTTGCAAGTCAAACACTTCTTCGAATTCCTCTGAAGTTGGACTAGTGCCCAAGACGCAACAGGCATTTCCCCTCTGAATCGCAACACTGAGGCGCTGGAACAAGAAACTTTTTGCTCTCTGGTCTTTTGTAGCGCTGATCAATTTGTCCCCCAATTCCTTCAGGAACTTCAATGCACATTTTCCCCACGAACCGAGGGTCTCCGAGCCGATCGGAACAAAGCTGTAGCAGTGTGCTAGACCTCTGTATTTAATAATTTTCTGCGATTCCCTGAAAGAAGCAGCACCACCGCTTTCACGTGTGCTTTAGTGGAGGTAGGTACTAGCCAGTGTGGCAGCGCACGTGTAGTCCCATACCACTTGCTTACTATCCTTCCAAGGTAGCAAGGTGACCCCATCAGGGCGCTTCTGAGGGTCGTTAGGTCTGGATAAGTGTGGTTCTCTTTGTGCCGGGCAGCGGGCTGTGGCGAGGCTCCTCTTGATGATGTCGTTGACTTCTTCATGTCTTGCAATTTTACCCTGTGATTTACGACATACCAGACCATGACGACCATATTGGTCTGCCATCGCAGTTCTGCAGATGCACCTATGTTCGGTGAGGATGGGGGCGGCAAGGCGAAGGGCAACTCCAATGCGGAGAGCGTCATGACTGAGGCGAGTTCCCAGGGCTGCATTGGGCACAGCAAATAAAAAATCCCCGGCGTGGGGTGCTGTTACCGCTAGGAGGCGGGCTTTGTTTTCAGCATCAGCGTTGTCAATCATTGCTGTGACAGTCTTTTCCATTATGGGGCTATCCCAGTGGGCCTGCTTGTGGTCTTTTGGGACTTGTGGTCGGGGTTGAGGGTGTGCAATGGTGTCCCATTGTCTGGCTGCTTCGATGAACGTTTGATCATGAGTTCCCGCTGTCTCTCTCATACGCTCTGGTAGGATCTGTCCTACCAATTCGTTGGCTGCTGTACATGAGGATAAGAATGCTGGAAGTGCTACCTCAGTTGCCTTTCGTATGCCTATCCCTCCAAATCTCACTGGTAGTGTTGCTTGGTCCCACTGACTGTCATCTAAATCTAGGTTGAGCGCCTTCCTGAATATTGACCTGAGGAGCTCATCATATTGATTTAGAAGTGGGTTGCCAAAAGTTGGTGCACACCTTAAGAAGTATGTTAGCCTGGGCAGGGTAAGGCACTTTGTGAGAAGGTAGAGGGCATCGTGGGAGTCCAAGTCCCCAATTCTCTCTTCCATCCTCTTTAGGTCTCTAAACTTTTCGTCAAGGACTGCAGCAATGGCATTGTGGCCCAGAGGTGCTCCGAGTAGTGTGCTGTCGGTAGGTTTAACGACTGAGGCTCCTGGTAGAACTGATTTCACTGCTCTAATGATTACTTCACTAGATGCAATAATTTCGCACTTGGAGGGGCTAAGAACGAGACCCATGGACTCCCCCCGTGTCTTCACCAGCTGTAAGTCTTCTAGCAGGGAATCTTGTGTGCCTGCCAGAGTGCCATCATCCAGGAACCAGATGTTGAGCTCGCTGGACAGTCTGGTTGTAATTTCTCGACCTCTATGCAAAAGAGGAACGGTGCAAGTGGGTCACCCTGTTGAATTCCCTCTGCTGAGGTGACTTCATGTTTGCCAAACAGGAGGGTTGAGTCTTTGCTGTAGCCTGCTGACACAAACGGGAGAATGCTTGGGCAATGTTCCTGGACTGCAGTGAGGATTGCTTCCCTTTTGACCGAGTTGAAAGCGTTTTTAAAATCTAATTTTACAACTGCCTGGTCTTCAGTAAGAGAGCTAATGTAGGCTCGTGCAGCATGAGCCGCTGCTTCACAGCCTTGGGGGACTCCAAACCCCAGCTGGTTGGGTTGCAGCATGGTGGCTGCTTCCGTTCGGATACTTCTGACAGCAGCCCTTGCAACTAGGCGGCGAAGGGTATTACCAACGGCGATGGGTCTGATCCCTCCCCCCTTCTTTTTGAGGGCACATAGGGAAGCACCAAAGAAGAATGGTTTGATTTCATCAGGGATTAACCCGGCGAGGCAGTTGTTGACAAACGTTGTGATTTCTGTCAGGAGCGCTTCTGCAGCTGGGCCAAGAACAGGGTTCACCATTTCCTTCACATGTTGAGGTCTTACCCCTGTGTAGCCTCCTGAGGAGCCCGGGGGAAATGAAACGATAGCTTTATAAACCTCTGACTCCCGGAGGACGAGAGGTTCCTGATTAGGGGCGAGCCTGACCTGTGGGGGAGGTCCACCTACGGCCCTGACGGGGTGTTTTTCTCTCAGTGCTTGGGCTGTGGTTTCATCCCTGGGCAAAATTTTGTCCTCACTTGTGATTAACCTGAGTGCCCCGACTGTATTGCCCTCTTCAATTTTCTTGCTGACTTGGGTACCTAATTTTCTGTTGTCGCTGATTGTCGTACTTGGTCTGCCTCGGCGGTGTTTGGTGTGTTTGGGGAGGCGGACTAGGTTGTCAGCCCTCGGAAAATCCCTAATTGCTTTATTGACGGATGAGGCCAGTGTCTTGCCTCCTCTCTCTGGTACACCTAAGCATGCATTGCCAAAAAGTAACAGATTGTGCCAGGCTTTGATGGTATCAGGTGCAACAAGGTTATTTGACCCTCTGTTGACTTTTGCGATGAGGTCCGTGTATTTCCCTGCAGCAAAAGGGCGAGAGGCCTTTGGGATGTGGTTGAGTGTCCTGGTTGACGTTGCTTTAATTGCCTCTAGCAGGTCGTCTGTTGCAATGTAATCTGTTGCGATTTGTACTGGTGCAACAGGCTCCTGAGTGCTGCCTCCTCCCACGGGAGGCCTCCCTGACCCAGGACAGTCACCATGCTGGCGTATGACTCAGGAGACAGAGTTGATGCTGACGATGTTCCCACAACCACTGCATGTGCCTCTCCTTTGATTGGCTTCGGGAGGGGTGAGCTGGCTGGTAGCGGCTTCTTCTGCCATCCCCTTAGGTAAAGTGAATGTCACCTTGCACTGGAGTATTTGTCTCTCCCTCCTGGCTGGGGGGGACGAGGTTGTCCCCTATACTATGCGTCATGTCTGGGCAGATGTCTGGGGTGGGTGGGCTCGTGGAGGTGGTGGGTGGGGGTTGGGAGGCTGCGCGCTGGCCCGGTCTGGGAGGGGGGCCGGGGAGGGAAGGTGCGACCACCTGATCGTGGGAGGTGGGGGCGGGGGAGCGGAAGACACTGCACCACACGGAGGGGGGGGGGGGGGGGGGAGACACTACACAGGTGGAGTGGTCGAGCGGGAGACACTACACTCAGGGGGTGGGGGAGGCACTACACTCAGGGGGTGAGGGGAGGCACTATATATATATATATATATATATATATATATATATATATATATATATATATATATATATATATGTATATATATATATATATATATATATATATATATATATATATATATATATATATATATATATATATATATATATGTATATATATATATATATATATATATATATATATATATATATATATATGTATATATATATATATATATATATATATATATATATATATATATATATATATATATATATATATATATGTCGTACCTAGTAGCCAGAACGCACTTTTCAGCCTACTATGCAAGGCCCGATTTGCCTAATAAGCCAAGTTTTCCTGAATTAATATATTTTCTTTAATTTTTTTCTTATGTAATGATAAAGCTACCCATTTCATTATGTATGAGGTCAATTTTTTTATATTGGAGTTAAAATTAAAGTAGATATATGACCGAACCTAACCTAACCTAACCTATCTTCATAGGTTAGGCTAGGTTAGGTAGCCGAAAAAGATAGGCTAGGTTAGGTTAGGTAGTCGAAAAACAATTAATTCATGAAAACTTGGCTTATTAGGCAAATTTTGCCTTGCATAGTAGGCTGAGAAGTGCGTTCTGGCTACTAGGTACGACATATATATATATATATATATATATATATATATGTGTTCCTCACGTGTTCCTCACGTGTGCCCCAAAGAATGAGGTGATTTGGTGAAATGCTATGCCCAAGATTACCATCCGAGTTGCCGTCGGGGAAGTGGCTCAAATAGCCTCGGCTATCACTTCCTTTTGACGGCCGTGATGGTCAAGCGGATTAAGGCGCCCTGTAGTTACCAGTTGCGTTGCTTCTGGGAGTATGGGTTCGAGTCACTTCTGGGGTGTGAGTTTTCATTCGCATATAGTCCTGGGGACCATTCAGGCTTGTTCGCATTTGTGTTCCTCACGTGTGCCCCAAAGAATGAGGTGATTTGGTGAAATGCTATGCCCAAGATTACCATCCGAGTTGCCGTCGGGGAAGTGGCTCAAATAGCCTCGGCTATCACTTCCTTTTGACGGCCGTGATGGTCAAGCGGATTAAGGCGCCCTGTAGTTACCAGTTGCGTTGCTTCTGGGAGTATGGGTTCGAGTCACTTCTGGGGTGTGAGTTTTCATTCGCATATAGTCCTGGGGACCATTCAGGCTTGTTCGCATTTGTGTTCCTCACGTGTGCCCCAAAGAATGAGGTGATTTGGTGAAATGCTATGCCCAAGATTACCATCCGAGTTGCCGTCGGGGAAGTGGCTCAAATAGCCTCGGCTATCACTTCCTTTTGACGGCCGTGATGGTCAAGCGGATTAAGGCGCCCTGTAGTTACCAGTTGCGTTGCTTCTGGGAGTATGGGTTCGAGTCACTTCTGGGGTGTGAGTTTTCATTCGCATATAGTCCTGGGGACCATTCAGGCTTGTTCGCATTTGTGTTCCTCACGTGTGCCCCAAAGAATGAGGTGATTTGGTGAAATGCCTTGCCCAAGATTACCATCCGAGTTGCCGTCGGGGAAGTGGCTCAAATAGCCTCGGCTATCACTTCCTTTTGACGGCCGTGATGGTCAAGCGGATTAAGGCGCCCTGTAGTTACCAGTTGCGTTGCTTCTGGGAGTATGGGTTCGAGTCACTTCTGGGGTGTAAGTTTTCATTCGCATATAGTCCTGGGGACCATTCAGGCTTGTTCGCATTTGTGTTCCTCACGTGTGCCCCAAAGAATGAGGTGATTTGGTGAAATGCTATGCCCAAGATTACCATCCGAGTTGCCGTCGGGGAAGTGGCTCAAATAGCCTCGGCTATCACTTCCTTTTGACGGCCGTGATGGTCAAGCGGATTAAGGCGCCCTGTAGTTACCAGTTGCGTTGCTTCTGGGAGTATGGGTTCGAGTCACTTCTGGGGTGTGAGTTTTCATTCGCATATAGTCCTGGGGACCATTCAGGCTTGTTCGCATTTGTGTTCCTCACGTGTGCCCCAAAGAATGAGGTGATTTGGTGAAATGCTATGCCCAAGATTACCATCCGAGTTGCCGTCGGGGAAGTGGCTCAAATAGCCTCGGCTATCACTTCCTTTTGACGGCCGTGATGGTCAAGCGGATTAAGGCGCCCTGTAGTTACCAGTTGCGTTGCTTCTGGTAGTATGGGTTCGAGTCACTTCTGGGGTGTGAGTTTTCATTCGCATATAGTCCTGGGGACCATTCAGGCTTGTTCGCATTTGTGTTCCTCACGTGTGCCCCAAAGAATGAGGTGATTTGGTGAAATGCCTTGCCCAAGATTACCATCCGAGTTGCCGTCGGGGAAGTGGCTCAAATAGCCTCGGCTATCACTTCCTTTTGACGGCCGTGATGGTCAAGCGGATTAAGGCGCCCTGTAGTTACCAGTTGCGTTGCTTCTGGGAGTATGGGTTCGAGTCACTTCTGGGGTGTAAGTTTTCATTCGCATATAGTCCTGGGGACCATTCAGGCTTGTTCGCATTTGTGTTCCTCACGTGTGCCCCAAAGAATGAGGTGATTTGGTGAAATGCTATGCCCAAGATTACCATCCGAGTTGCCGTCGGGGAAGTGGCTCAAATAGCCTCGGCTATCACTTCCTTTTGACGGCCGTGATGGTCAAGCGGATTAAGGCGCCCTGTAGTTACCAGTTGCGTTGCTTCTGGGAGTATGGGTTCGAGTCACTTCTGGGGTGTGAGTTTTCATTCGCATATAGTCCTGGGGACCATTCAGGCTTGTTCGCATTTGTGTTCCTCACGTGTGCCCCAAAGAATGAGGTGATTTGGTGAAATGCTATGCCCAAGATTACCATCCGAGTTGCCGTCGGGGAAGTGGCTCAAATAGCCTCGGCTATCACTTCCTTTTGACGGCCGTGATGGTCAAGCGGATTAAGGCGCCCTGTAGTTACCAGTTGCGTTGCTTCTGGGAGTATGGGTTCGAGTCACTTCTGGGGTGTGAGTTTTCATTCGCATATAGTCCTGGGGACCATTCAGGCTTGTTCGCATATATATATATATATATATATATATATATATATATATATATATATATATATATATATATATATATATATATATATATATATATATATATATATATGTCGTACCTAGTAGCCAGAACGTACTTCTCAGCCTACTATGGAACGCCCGATTTGCCTAATAAGCTAAGTTTTCATGAATTAATTGTTTTTCGACTACCTAACCTACCTTACCTAACTTAACCTAATTTTTTCGGCTACCTAACCTAACCTAACCTATAAAGATAGGTTAGGTTAGGTTAGGTAGGGTTGGTTAAGTTCGGTCATATATCTACGTTAGTTTTAGCTCCAATTAAAAAAAATTGACCTCATACATAATGAAATGGGTAGCTTTATCATTTCTTAAGAAAAAAATTAGAGAAAATATATTACTTCAGGAAAACTTGGCTTATTATGCAAATCGGGCCTTGCATAGTAGGCTGAGAAGTGCGTTCTGGCTACTAGGTACGACATATATATATTTATATATATATATATATAAATATATATATATATATATATATATATATATATATATATATATATATATATTTATATATTTATATATATATATATATATATATATATATATATATATATATATATATATATATATATATATATATATATATATATATATATATATATATATGTCGGGAATTCGACACACACATACACACACACACACACATAACATAGTCTCCCTTAGTCTTTAATCCATTCATGAAAGAAAATGGGAGACTCCGTGACGTCACCGACGTCATCGTATATTTACATTATGAAACATTGTTTATAGAATACTTTTGTATCTAGAGTTAACAAAAAAGTAATCAACAAGACTGAATATAATTATTTACATCAAATTGTAGCTTGGTTCCCTTTTTAATGTAGAATTAGTTCAGAAGTAGAACCAGCAAAACATTGGAACTTTGTGGGAGGGAGCGTGACTCTCCTCACCCATTTTGCCACAACAACAAACAACAATGGGTGCTCGCATGTTGTGATATTAGTCGCCTTGGAATAGACTTACTTTGCTCCAAGAAAGCTACCACGACAACACCACAACTATCACATCAACGACCGTATCCGTCTTACCAAGTATTTGTATATTAAACCGGTGCACTGTTTAGTATCAATAGGTATAGGCGGTTATAATGTACGTGTAAACCACAAAGTACGTGTACCCCAGATTACACCCACCTATTTCATGCCATACCTGTAATTGATATGTTTAGGGAACTTTGATTAATTCTTTGCATTCCATACAGGTAAATTGTGAGAGGAGCAGCAAGAATCTATGCAGACAGTTGGTTCATACACATTATTAAATATTTGTTTGCCAAGCCTTGTTCTTCCCACCAGCCGCCATTACGTGGCACAAAGGGCCAGGGGCCACACCCAATCTGGAAGCTACACCTACACGCCTTACCAGGCCCATACTACTGGCACAGCTAAGCCATTTATATCAGTATTAGTAGTCATAATTAGTAATTATTACTAGTAGATTAGACCACCACATGTGGTATATTATAATAATAAAAGGTAAGCAATTGGTAGTTTAAGAAGGAGCCATATCAAAGTGGTTTAGGCTACCAATTGTCCCTCCCATTAGTGTGTAAGATAATTTCAGGCAGTTTACAAGGATATAAAGTTCACTCCATTAATTCTTTCTTACTAAGAAAAATAAATAATACAGAACTTTATCTTATTAAAGTCAATTTAAAAAAAGAGATTAGCTGCCTGGAGTTTCCCCACATTAATTTGGTCCTTCAAACCTAGATATATTATACATAACATTAGTGCAATATTACCTACACACATTATAGCAGGAAGACACTGCTATATTTTTGCATTTTTTCTAGCCTAACTTTTCAATCTCATAGCAAACAGAACTTACAACAAGCACTATTATTGTTCTGGCAGTACCAAAGGAACAATTGTGATTTTTTCATTTCATTACAAGAGGTTGATAAGAGGCTACTTTACTTATAAGTTACTTATAAATGTTTTTTGTAATTATTGCATTATTACTGTCATTACTGTAACAATTACTGCATGCCACATTATTTACAACTAATTCTTGCACAAGGGTTGGACATTTTAGGCTGGTGTTGTACAGCAACCTAGTCTAATTTATTGTGCTAACCAGGTGTAAGGGTAAGAATTTTACACTTGTCTAGAGTTGAACACATATTACAACCAAGCAAGTACATATTTTTATGCAGTATTTAAGACCACCCGAATTGTGTTGTCAACATGATATCAGTATAACTATAGGCATAATTTAACTATAATCATTTCACCTTTGAGTGTTAACCTGTGTCTCTGTACCAACCAAGAGTGATAAAGATGGGCTAACTTGCGGATACCAGCATTGATACAGGTCTACCACTCAAATTATAGCGTGTATGATTATACAGTGTATATTTAAATAAATGATAATTAGCTCTAGTTCGGAAACTAGTGGCTCTACTAATACAAGTGCCAGAAATAGTCCTGACACTAGTCCATACGACTAACAAGTACTTCCAAGATGTCTACTGTCACAAATGTCAAAATAACCCTCACAGGATTGAGGGGACATTTAACACGGCAGATTAGCACATGTGAAGACTTGAGTAACCAAACTCCAGTTAATTATGCAGCACTGGAAAACTATCTTAAGCTTACACGGAACAAATATGACCGTGTGTTGCAACAAATGAAAGAATATCAAGATTTACTTAAGCTTACCAGTATTGATGAAGATACAATGAAAAATGTACTACAAGAACATTCCGATTATGAAGATGCAATGTTTATAAAGTTGCAACACTTTGATGATATCATAAATGCCCATAAAGCCAATATAAATATTGCAGCCACAACTTCCCAGAACCAGACAGCACGAGAAGTCAAATTGCCATCACTTAGTCTCCCAACTTTTTCTGGAACATAAGACGAGAGTTGGGACGGTTTCTGGAGCAAATTTGTCGATTCTGTGGATTCTAATGCCAATGTGCCAAAAACGACAAAGTTTACATACTTACAGAGTGTCTTGAAGGATGAAGCTTATCAGGTAGTCTGTAATCTGAATCACACAGATGACGATTATGACAATGCAGTACAACTCCTGAAAGATAATTACGCTAAACCAGAAAGGACCATCAGAATTCTAACACAGAAACTGTTAGACATTAAACCTCCAAATAATACTGCAGTCTCACTCCAAGCCTTCAGATTGGAGCTTGAGTCCATGCTCAAGGCACTTAAAAATAAAGTGAACTTGGATGAGTCAGACTGGATAATACAAGTCCATATGACACGAAAATTACCCAGGGACATTCTGGATAAGTTGTTTGTATTAGTAGGTAAGTCATCCTTGGCTGTAAAGGAGATTACAAAGGGTTTACAAACCATTATAGAACGAGAAAGAGTTAATCCAGAAGGAAAAGCGACATCTAAACCTTCGTCTACTACTAATAGTAAACAACAGAGTACAAACAGTACTCCAAACAAAGCTAAAACAACTACCCCCTCCACAAAGTGGAATCAGAGTAGTGTGGGCACATATGCAGTTGGTCCCTCCAAACCTACAGTTAACGTGTCACCCAAAACGGTGACTCCTCAAGATACTGTTAACGTCTGGAGACCATGTGTGTTTTGTGAGCAATCACATTCCATGTACAATTGCAGACGTTACCCCGATCGTGCAACACGCATAAAACGACTCAAGGAGTTACATAGATGTACCAAGTGTATAAGGGAACATCATCCCGACAATTGCACAACTTCAATACGCACCTGCAATAAGTGCCATAAGGGTCAACACCATACAGCACCTTGTGGGGACATAAGTACAAAGTCTTCCAAACCACAGGAGGAGGAAGGAGCTACCGCATCAGTACTGCTATGTACTGTGTTACCTGACATAAGTGTCTTCTCAACCAGGTTTAATCATAAATCAGCTCTACCTACTGCACGATTGATCATTAGAAATGGAAAGAATAAGGCCACCGTACGTGGATTATTTGATCAAGGGTCCCAACTGACCTTTATATCAAAGGAGTTGGTAGATAAACTGAAACTTGCACCTGTAGAGGAGACACGGATAAACATAGCAGGATTCCTGACTGACTCAGGAGCCCAAGCTTACAGGGTAGTACGACCCAAAGTACGATTAGGAGGTTATGTACGAAAAGTACCAGCACTGGTAGTAGATAGATTCCCAACAGACCTGTATATAGAAGGTCTAGGAACAACAGCCAAATTCCTGGAAGAAAAGGGAATTCCTTTGGCTGATAACATTACATCGGACAACCTTTCCAATATTGGAATCCTTATGGGATCAGATGTCTACCATAAGTTTATCATAGGAAAGGAAGATTACCACGGTATGAACGTGTTACCATCTGCAGGTGGCTATTTACTAACAGGCCCAGTATTACGGCTAAAACAACCCGCACCTGTAGACCACCAACATGCCAACACAGTAATGGTTGCATGACTAGGAGACCGGTCTCCACTGCAACTCAGAGACATGTCCGAGGATGAGCTTGATCCCCCAGTACATAAATTATGGGATCTGGCAACTCTCGGCATTGTCCCTGAACAACCTAGCCCAAATGATGACTGGACTTACAAACAATACCTAGACTCAGTTATCTACAGAGATAATCAGTACTGGGTCAGGTTACCATGGAAGCTGAATCACCCTCAGCTACCCGTCAACTACTTTATGGCACAAAATCAATTAAGATCACAGGTGTTATGCTTACAAAGACAACCTGAGAACTTGATGTTGTACCATGAAATAATACAGAAGCAGCTCGATGACAAATTTATCGAAGTTGTAACAAATGATAACCCAAAGGAAGGACACCACCTGCCACACCATCCTGTACAGAAGAATTCTGCTACTACCCCACTATGTATAGTATTTAATAGATAGTATTTAATTGCAGTGCTAAGATGGGACAAAATAGTGTTTCGTTAAATGACTGCCTTCAAACTGGCCCTAGCCTAACACAAAGGCTTTATGACGTGCTGTTAAAGTTTCGTATAGGGACTTATGCATATACGGCCGACATTAGCAAGGCATTCCTTAGGGTAGGTCTTCAAGAAGAAGACCGGAACTACACAAAGTTCCTATGGATTAAGGATCCTAACAATCCAAACAGTGAAATAACCACTTATCGGTTTGCGTCTGTTTTGTTCGGGGCCATGTCCTCTCCATTTCTGCTTCAAGCTACCTTGGATACGCACTTGAAGAAGTCCAATAGTCCGAACAAGACAGAAATTAGCGAAAACCTGTATGTGGATAATTTTCAAGGAACAACCAACAGTGAAAGTAAGCTGTTGGACATATACCATGAGGCCAATCGAGAAGTAATGGGAGCCTCTCCAGTCTTGGGTCTCTAACAATGACAAATTAAAACAACTGATCGCAACTGAATTTCCTGACTACCAAGTACCCGAGATGATAAAGGTACTAGGTGTCCAATGGAACACGACAAACGATCAGCTGACAATCAAGTCAGTGGAGATAGATACCACTAACTTAACAATGAGGAAATTGCTATCACAAGTCAGCAAACCATTCGACCCATTAGGCTTATTAAGTCCAATACTAATTAATGGGAAGAAGAAAATACAGAAATGTTGGCAACAAAAGATAGGCTGGGATGATCTTCTAACACCTGCCCTACAGAAAAAATGGCAAGGGTTAGTGAAAGATTTAAGTATCCTAGAGTCTGTCAAGTTCCCTAGGAACACAGTAGTAAATGAAAAAGAACCAATTAAGCTGCATGTATTTTGTGATGCCTCAGGAAAGGCTTATGGTACAGTAGCTTACCTGGTCTCAAATGGGCAAGCCAATTTGCTCACATCAAAGGCCAGAGTGGCACCTTTAAAGAAAAGATCACTGCCACAACTGGAATTAACAGCCTTACTGCTAGGTGTAAGATTGGCTCATTATCTGATCAAGGCCTTAAGCCACATCCACTTTAAAGAAACAGTAGTATGGTCAGATAATGAGGCAGTGCTACAGTGGGTTAAAAACAATAACAGTAAGAATCCTTACGTGAGTAACCGCGTTAACCTTTAAACCGCTAGGGGCCCAAATGGAATTCACACCCACAGGCGCAACAACAAAAAAAAATCCAAAAAATTCTTTCGTCTTATACAAGTGTTCATTTTTGTTCCCTGATCATGGAAAAAATAACAAAAATATCGTAGGTGGCATATTTTAGCCGCAACAGGGTAGGGAAGTGTGGCAAAAAAGGGGCATTGGCAGAGCCTTCGCCAGACGAGGTCTACTCCGCCTGAGCTGTCAGACGGCAGTTGCCACAAATTTATTATTACCTAATTATTTCAATGTCTCTGATTGATTTTTTCTTAGTTTTTTTGCAGTAATATTATTCCATACAGTGAATTGTGGTATATTTATATTATAAAATGTGTGAACCATCGCTGTACTCAAAATTATGGTGTGCATATTAGTGATTCAATTATTATGTTCATAAAACAATAAACAAATAGTTTTGCTGTTGTTACACTATATACACAGGTTATATATAAGTATTTGCATGTTTTGTACACCATAACGAACTACTAAGTTGGTCTTGTGAGTCAAAAAGCAACGAGGAGTGATCGCCAAACACCAGCGAGCCACTCACTGCCACTCCCTCCCTCAACACCACCTCACTCACCCTCATTCACCTCCCACAATACTCTGTATTTATTCACTATACACAGACGTTATATATACGTATTTACATGTTTTGTTGACCATAACTGTACATCTAAGCTTGTATGGTGAGTAAAGGCCACAAAGACGTAGCTACTCACACAGTCAGCTGATCGGCGGCCGCCCTCAAAGCCAGACGCACTAATATTTGTCCTCCAACAATATTGTTTGTGGTGTTATTACGCTATATACACACATTATATATAAGTATCTACCTGTTTTATTCACCATACCTGAACAAATAAGCTGGTCTGGTGCCCAAAGATCATAGTGGCCATCAGTAAACAACATGCCAAGTCGTGCAGACGACGCTCCTCCCTCACCAAAATGGCGGCTCCCAACCTACTACTCTCGCTGTTATCTCTCACTATACACGCGTTATATATAAGAATCTACATTTGTGTTCACCATGGCGAACCACTAAGCTGGTATGGTGAGTGCAGTCAATAAATGGTGACCACGCACAGTCAGAAAACGACACCACAACCCTCCCTTCCACAGCCTTACTCCTCCCTCCATGGAGCACAGCGCTAAATATCACCACAATCCTGCTATTATCAGAATCCTGGTCAGTTTTATCACAGTCAGGGGGCTTCAGTAATACTATCACTGCTAAATAATAGCAGTATCATTTATATTATGGTATTTGTAGGCGATGCTGTGGTCACAAGCTGAACAGCGGTGCTGTGAGCTCGTGCTGCGTGCGCCAGCCTTGGTGGCTTGCTCAATACTGACGCTGTAACACCCAAGAATGTTGGCCTGGATTTTTTTTCTAGGTGGCATCTGGCAACTATCGGTCATGGCTATACTATAGCTGCCCCTATCCCAGGCAGGGCATTTAAATTATAGCGCTAGACACGAAATCATATATAAATGATGTGCGCGGTTTCGGTTTTGTCACTGATATCATTTATATATGATATGCGCGGTTTGATGGTTAAGGAAATACGAGAGTTGTCAGCAGGGTATAAATTAAGATATGTACCTACTAAAGAGAATCCAGCTGACTATCTCTCCCGAGGCCTGACTTTACGGCAATTAACAAAGGCAGAGATGTGGTTCAATGGACCTCAGTGGCTAATCAGCGACCAGTGGCCTGAACAAAAGCCACAAGTCATTGTGACCAATGTCACTTTTCCCACTGAGAACCCGGAGCTACCTCGGACTTTGGTAATTGATCCTGCTCGGTACTCTGAACTGAACAAACTTGTAGGTGTCACCTAAGTAGTGTTTGATTTTCTAAAGAAAATAGGAATCAAGCATAAATTCCCTAGTGCCCTAAGGTACTGGGTTAAAAGAACTCAGACCTACACATTCGGGACAGAAATTGACAATTTTCCAAAGAAGCTACAGCATGATCTGGATCTCTGATTAGACACTGGCAATTATAACTTGATAAGATGCAGAGGACGCTTACAACATGCTGACATAGATCTGGAAGCAAAAAATCCAATATTGCTCCCTCGTCACCACATAGTAAGCAAACTAATTGTGTTACATATACACAAATACAGCACTCTGCATGGTGGGGTATTAGATACTCTCACGGACTTAAGACAACAGTACTGGCTACCCCAATGTAGACAGACAGTAAAATCCATAATCAAATCATGTGTTGTATGCCAGAGATACAATGCCAGAGTGTGTCCATATCCTGGCCCTCCTCCACTTCCGAAGGAACGAGTCGTACATATTCATCCTTTTGAGACAACAGGAGTAGATTTCACAGGAGCACTAACACTGACAGACACTAAAGACAAGAAACCAGTAAAGGCCTATATCTGTCTTTTTACTTGTGCCACAAGGGCAGTCCATCTAGAAGTGACTCCCAATATGAGTGCCGAAGCATTCTTACAGGCTTTCCGCAGGTTTGCTTCACGTAGATCTTGTCCTAAGTTAATGATCTCAGACAATGGGTCCAACTTGGTGGCAGGAGAAGCATGTCTGAGGAAAATCTGGACACACCCAAAGGTACGCACAGCCCTAACTCAACGGCAGTGCCATTGGAAATTCATACCTCCCAGAGCACCATGGCACGGAGGCTTCTATGAACTCATGGTTGGTACGGTGAAACGTTCTTTACGGAAAACCCTACACCACCAAAAGATTGACCTACAGGAGCTTCAAACAGTAATCATAGAGATAGAAGCACGAGTTAATAACCGACCACTTACCTACCTCTCTGATGATGTTTTGCAGCGGGAACCATTAAGTCCAGCTCATCTGATGTATGGGAGACCTCTCAAAACACTTGTGTCCCTTACGGACGAGGAACCAGAGGATCCTTCATATGTCAAAGAGAGTGATTTGGTTCAACGTTTCAAACATCTTTCAAGGGTGATAAGTCGGTGGAATGACGTATGGACTCGTGAATACCTTACAGCTCTGAGGGAGTATCATTACGGGGCAAACAACCCCTATAACAAAATTAACTTGAACCCTGGTGACATCGTTCTGGTGGATACTGATGGACCACGCTCAGAGTGGCCTATAGGTCAAATAGTCTCTGTTCATCTAGACAGCCAGGGCATCTTGAGAATAGTGACAGTAAAATGCAAAAGCAACACTACTCTCAAAACTTTAGAGAAATTAGCACCATTAGAACTGGCCAGGAAAGAAGACGTGCAACGACTTCCAGCACCTGATACGCCAGTACGGGACATACGTCCCCAACGGACTGCTGCACAACAGTGTAAACTCAAATTAAAGCAGCACTATAATTCTGAAGGAGAAGAATAAAGTGATCGCAGTCCTCACCGGGACTTCGACCCGTGTTCTTTCCCCCCGGAATTATGTCATGAATCCGACACACACATACACACACACACACATAACATAGTCTCCCTTAGTCTGTAATCCATTCATGAAAGAAAATGGGAGACTCCGTGAAGTCACTGACGTCATCGTATATTTACATTATGAAACATTGTTTATAGAATAGTTTTGTATCTAGAGTTAACAAAAAAGTAATCAACAAGACTGAATATAATTATTTACATCAAATTGTAGCTTGGTTCCCTTTTTAATGTAGAATTAGTTCAGAAGTAGAACCAGCAAAACATTGGAACTTTGTGGGAGGGAGCGTGACTCTCCTCACCCCTTTTGCCACAACAACAAACAACAATCGGTGCTCGCATGTTGTGATATTAGTCGCCTTGGAATAGACTTACTTTGCTCCAAGAAAGCTACCACGACAACACCACAACTATCACATCAATGACCGTATCCGTCTTACCAAGAATTTGTATATTAAACCAGTGCACTGTTTAGTATCAATAGGTATAGGCGGTTATAATGTACGTGTAAACCACAAAGTATGTGTACCCCAGATTACACCCACCTATTTCATGCCATACCTGTAATTGATATGTTTAGGGAACTTAGATTAATTCCTTGCATTCCATGCAGGTAAATTGTGAGAGGAGCAGCAAGAATCTATGCAGACAGTTGGTTCATACACATTATTAATTATTTGTTTGCCAAGCCTTGTTCTTCCCATCAGCCGCCATTACGTGGCACAAAGGGCCAGGGGCCACACCCAATCTGGAAGCTACACCTACACGCCTTACCAGGCCCACACTACTGGCACAGCTAAGCCATTTATATCAGTATTAGTAGTCATAATTAGTAATTATTACTAGTAGATTAGACCACCACATGTGGTATATTATAATAATAAAAGGTAAACAATTGGTAGTTTAAGAAGGAGCCATATCAAAGTGGTTTAGGCTACCAATTGTCCCTCCCATTAGTGTGTAAGATAATTTCAGGCAGTTTGCAAGTATATAAAGTTCACTCCATTAATTCTTTCTTACTAAGAAAAATAAATAATACAGAACTTTATCTTATTAAAGTCAATTTAAAAAAAGAGATTAGCTGCCTGGAGTTTCCCTACAATATATATATATATATATATATATATATATATATATATATATATATATATATATATGTCGTACCTAATAGCCAGAACGCACTTGTCAGCCTACTATGCAAGGCCCGATTTGCCTAATAAGCCAAGTTTTCCTGAATTAATATATTTTCTCTAATTTTTTTCTTATGAAATGATAAATCTACCCATTTCATTATGTATGAGGTCAATTTTTTTTTATTGGAGTTTAAATTAACGTAGATTTATGACCAAACCTAACCAACCCTACCTAACCTAACCTAACCTATCTTTATAGGTAAGGTTAGGTTAGGTAGCCGAAAAAGTTAGGTTAGGTTAGGGTTGGTAGGTTAGGTAGTCGAAAAACAATTAATTCATGAAAACTTGGCTTATTAGTCAAATTGGGCCTTGCATAGTAGGCTGATAAGTGAGTTCTGGCTACTAGGTACGACATATATATATATATATATATATATATATATATATATATATATATATATATATATATATATATATATATATGTCGTACCTAGTAGCCAGAATGCACTTCTCGGCCTACTATGCAATGCCGAATTTGCCTAATAAGCCAAGTTTTCCTGAATTTATATATTTTCTCAAATTTTTGTCCTATGAAATGATAAAGCTACCCATTTCATTATGTATGAGGTCAATTTTTTTTTATTGGAGTTAAAATTAACGTAGATATATGACCGAACCTAACCAACCCTACCTAACCTAACCTATCTTTATAGGTTAGGTTAGGTTAGGTTAGGTAGTCGAAAAACGATTAATTTACGAAAACTTGGCTTATTAGGCAAATTGGGCCTTGCATAGTAGGCTGAGAAGTGCGTTCTGGCTACTAGGTACGACATATATATATATATATGCTGTACCTAGTAGCCAGAACGTCGTACTCAGCCTACTATGCAAGGCCCGATTTGCCTAATAAGCAAAGTTTTCCTGAATTTATATATTTTCAATATTTTTTTCTTGTGAAATGATAAAGCTACCCATTTCATTATGTATGAGGTCAATTTTTTTTTATTAGAGTTAAAATTAACGTAGATATATGACCTAACCTAACCAATCCTACCTAACCTAACCTAATCTATCTCTATGGGTTAAGTTAGGTTAGGTAGCCGAAAAAGTTAGGTTAGGTTAGGTTAGGTAGGTTAGGTAGTCGAAAACCAATTAATTCATGAAAACTTGGCTTATTAGGCAAATTGGGCCTTGCATAGTAGGCCTAGAAGTGCGTTCTGGCTACTAGGTACGACATATATATATATATATATATATATATATATATATATATATATATATATATATATATATATATATATAAATATATATATATATATTTATATATAAACAGGAAGGGAGTACCACCTCTAGCTGGAAGAAGGGGGACCCATAGCCTCGGAGGAAACCACGCATAACGCACTAGAGGGAATGTTTAGATCCCCTCCAATACAGTTTCTGTGTGCTTTTCTCCTACCACCCACTTCCTTAAATATTTTTTGTGCTTTATTATGCATTTGATGGTTACAAGATATACATGGGTTGATACAAAAATAATAATGCAAAAAGGTGCTTAAAGGTTATGGATCTCTTGAAAAACACAACAATGGGAAACATTGATGAATGTCACAGACGGGTTCGATCATTGTTGCAAGTCAAACACTTCTTCGAATTCCTCTGAAGTTGGACTAGTGCCCAAGATGCAACAGGCATTTCCCCTCTGAATCGCAACACTGAGGCGCTGGAACAAGAAACTTTTTGCTCTCTGGTCTTTTGTAGCGCTGATCAATTTGTCCCCCAATTCCTTCAGGAACTTCAATGCACATTTTCCCCACGAACCGAGGGTCTCCGAGCCGATCGGAAGAAAGCTGTAGCAGTGTGCTAGACTTCTGTATTTAATAATTTTCTGCGATTCCCTGAAAGAAGCAGCACCACCGCTTTCACGTGTGCTGTAGTGGAGGTAGGTACTGGCCAGTGTGGCAGCGCACGTGTAGTCCCATACCACTTGCTTACCATCCTTCCAAGGTAGCAAGGTGACCCCATCAGGGCGCTTCTGAGGGTCGTTAGGTCTGGATAAGTGTGGTTCTCTTTGTGCCGGACAGCGGGCTGTGGCGAGGCTCCTCTTGATGATGTCGTTGACTTCTTCATGTCTTGCAATTTTACCCTGTGATTTACGACATACCAGACCATGACGACCATATTGGTCTGCCATCGCAGTTCCGCAGATGCACCTATGTTCGGTGAGGATGGGGGCGGCAAGGCGAAGGGCAACTCCAATGCGGAGTGCGTCATGACTGAGGCGAGTTCCCAGGGCTGCATTGGGCACAGCAAATAAAAAATCCCCGGCGTGGGGTGCTGTTACCTCTAGGAGGCGGGCTTTGTTTTCAGCATCAGCGTTGTCAATCATTGCTGTGACAGTCTTTTCCATTATGGGGCTATCCCAGTGGGCCTGCTTGTGGTCTTTTGGGACTTGTGGTCGGGGTTGAGGGTGTGCAATGGTGTCCCATTGTCTGGCTGCTTCGATGAACGTTTGATCATGAGTTCCCGCTGTCTCTCTCATACGCTCTGGTAGGATCTGCCCTACCAATTCGTTGGCTGCTGTACATGAGGATAAGAATGCTGGAAGTGCTACCTCAGTTGCCTTTCGTATGCCTATCCCTCCAAATCTCACTGGTAGTGTTGCTTGGTCCCACTGACTGTCATCTAAATCTAGGTTGAGCGCCTTCCTGAATATTGACCTGAGGAGCTCATCATATTGATTTAGAAGTGGGTTGCCAAAAGTTGGTGCACACCTTAAGAAGTATGTTAGCCTGGGCAAGGTAAGGCACTTTGTGAGAAGGTAGAGGGCATCGTGGGAGTCCAAGTCCCCAATTCTCTCTTCCATCCTCTTTAGGTCTCTAAACTTTTCGTCAAGGACTGCAGCAATGGCATTGTGGCCCAGAGGTGCTCCGAGTAGTGTGCTGTCGGTAGGTTTAACGACTGAGGCTTCTGGTAGAACTGATTTCACTGCTCTAATGATTACTTCACTAGAAGCAATAATTTCGCACTTGGAGGGGCTAAGAACGAGACCCATGGACTCCCCCCGTGTCTTCACCAGCTGTAAGTCTTCTAGCAGGGAATCTTGTGTGCCTGCCAGAGTGCCATCATCCAGGAACCAGATGTTGAGCTCGCTGGACAGTCTGGTTGTAATGTCTCGAACCGCTATGCAAAAGAGGAACGGTGCAAGTGGGTCACCCTGTTGAATTCCCTCTGCTGAGGTGACTTCATGTTTGCCAAACAGGAGGGTTGAGTCTTTGCTGTAGCCTGCTGACACAAACGGGAGAATGCTTGGGCAATGTTCCTGGACTGCAGTGAGGATTGCTTCCCTTTTGACCGAGTTGAAAGCGTTTATATATATATATATATATATATATATATATATATATATATATATATATATATATATATATATATATATATATATATATATATATATATATATTATATATATATATATATAATATATATATATATATATATATATATATATATGTTTATTTATATATATATATATATATATATATATATATATATATATATATATATATATATATATATATATATATATATATATATATAAATATATATATATATATATATATATATATATATATATATATATATAAATATATATATATATATATATATATATATATATATATATATATATATATATATATATATATATATATATATATAATATATGTTTCATTGAATACGACCGCATATTCTGTATTTATTATTTTCTGGTTTAGGGCTTCTATCCCTCTAACTATTTTCTTAGCATCAGGGTTTAGTTGAAATGGTAGTTCTCCAAAACTCATTTTCGTACTTTTAAGGTGAAGAAAAGAAGTGATTTACTATAGAGTGTATTACACTTATTTATACAATTTGCACAACGTTTCGAACCTCCATGATTAATTCTCAAGTGAACAGATCTTACAATGCTGGTTGATTTTATACCCGCACTGGGTCAGGTGATAATACAATAAAGGTGAAAACATGGGGGGATACATAAAGGAATAAATGTGAGCACCAACGTATATACCAAGCCCACCAACATAGGATTATGCCTGAACGGTAGAAGGGAGTGCCCCCAAAGATACAAAGCCAGTATTCTCAATGCTTATATTCGTCGAGCGCTTACCCACTGCTCTGAATGCAGCAACGTGAGTAGAGAGTTTGAAAGAGTAACTCAGGTATTGATGAACAACGGATATAGCAACGCGGAAATAAACACTGCTATAAGAAGACACTTGGACCGTTGGTATAATCCAGAACCTAGAACACAAACCACAACACCTCCAATAAAATTATATTACAAATCAACCATGCACAGTGAACATATAAAAGAGGAAAGAATAATGAAAGAAATAATCCGTAAAGGAGTAAAAAGCACTACTCCTAACCAAAACATAAACCTGATAATATTCTACAAAACCAAGAAGACTTCCGAACTCCTTATCAAAAACAGCCCGAAGCCGACGGAGAACCCTCTACAGCAGTCAAGCGTTGTATACATGTACACTTGCCCCCACGAAGGATGTAACCTTCAATGTAAGTAAATAGGTATGACGTCGACCAAGCTGACGAGGCGTTTGACATGCCATCTTCAATCTGGTGCCCCTAGGAATCACATGAGACAAGCCCATGACATTACTCTAACCAGAGAAATGTTGAACAAGAATACCTGCATAATAGACAAAACCCAAGATGCAAGAAGATTACAAATTCTTGAGGCAATTCACATAAGAATAGAGCGACCTACCATGAACACCCAAATCACGGAACTATTTACTCTACCCACCATGAGAGTAAGGACAAGACAAGAACATATCGATGCCAACACAGAAGACAATGTCCAACATAATAGGCCAATTACACTGGATTAATCTTTATGTTTAGATAGGAGCTGCCTCGTATGGGCCAATAAGCCTTCTGCAGCCTCTATGTTTCACCTCACATTTATCCCTTATGTATCCCCCCCATGTTTTCATCTTTATTGTATTATCACCTGACCCAGTGCGGGTATAAAATCAACTAGTATTGTAAGATCTGTTCACTTGAGAATGAACCATGGAGGTTCGAAACGTTGTGCAAATTATATAAATAAGTGTAATACACTCTATAGTAAATCACTTCTTTTCTTCACCTCAAAAATGCGAAAATGAGTTTTGGAGAACTCCTATTTCAATTAAGCCCTGATGCTAAGAAAATAGTTAGAGGGATAGAAGCCCTAAACCAGAAAATAATAAACACAGAATATATATATATATATATATATATATATATATATATATATATATATATATATATATATATATATATATTTATATATATATATATATATATATATATATATATTTATATATATATATATATATATATATATATATTTATATATATATATATATATATATATATATATATATATATATATATATATATATATATATATATATATATATATATATATATATATATATATATATATGTCGTACCTAGTAGCCAGAACGCACTTCTCTGCCTACTATGCAAGGCCCGATTTTCCTAATAAGCCAAGTTTTCATGAATTAAATGTTTTTCGACTACCTAACCTAACCTAACCTAACTTTTTCAGCTACCTAACCTAACCTAACCAATAAAGATAGGTTAGGTTAGGTTAGGTAGGGTTGGTTAGGTTCGGTCATATATCTACGTTAATTTTAACTCCAATAAAAAAATTGACTTCATACATAATGAAATGGGTAGCTTTATCATTTCATAAGAAAAAAATTAGAGAAAATATATTAATTCTGGAAAACTTGGCTTATTAGGCAAATCGGGCCTTGCATAGTAGGCTGAGAAATGCGTTCTGGCTACTAGGTACGACATATATATATATATATATATATATATATATATATATATATATATATATATATATATATATATATATATATATATATATATATATATATATAGACAGTTGGTGTGGGACTACACATGTGTATCCACCCTGGCTGACACCTATATACTTCGAAGCTGATCAAGCAGGTGGGGCGGCCAACCACAGGGAAACAGCAAAATCACTCAAGTACAGGCGACTGGAAGGTCAATACCTCTTTGTTCCCATAGCGTCTGAGACGCATGGCCCCTGGGGCAAGAGTGCCTTGGGATTTCTCAAGGAATTGGGTTCCAAGCTCATTGACGTCACCAGAGACCC
>NC_091162.1:2003139-2038139 GCF_040958095.1 Procambarus clarkii | reverse complement strand
CTCTTGTACCTGTCTGGGCAGTCGCTGTTGGCATTTAGGCACATTCCTATGTTTGTTTCCTTAGTGTAGACTGCAGTGTGGAAACCTCCGCCCTTTTCCATGACTGTTACATGTAGAAAGGGCAGCTTCCCATCCTATTCCATCTCGTAAGTGAAACGCAGCACGGAACTCTGCTCAAATGGCTCCTTCAGCTCCTGCAGATGTCTGACATCAGGTACCTGTGTAAAAATGTCGTCAACATACATGCAGTATATGGCCGGTTTCAAGTTCATGTCGACTAAGACTTTTTGCTCGATGGTACCCATGTAGAAGTTTGCAAACAGGACACCTAGGGGAGAACCCATGGCGACCCCATCTACTTGCTTATACATGTGCCCATCCGGGCTCAAGAAGGGTGCCTCTTTAGTACAAGCTTAGAGTAGTTTCCTCAGAATATTTTCTGGTATGTCAAGAGGAGTACAGGCTGGATCACGATACACTCTGTCGGCTATCATTCCGATTGTCTCGTCCACAGGTACGTTGGTAAACAGCGATTCTACGTCCAACGAGGCTCTTATCCCTGTGGCCCGTGTGCCCCGCAGTAAGTCAACAAATTCCTTTGGAGACTTCAGGCTGAAGGCGCAAGGAACATAAGGAGCCAGCAGGCCATTGAGTCGCTTCGCCAGTCTGTACGTGGGTGTGGGTATCTGGCTAATGATTGGCCGAAGTGGGTTTCCAGGCTTGTGCGTCTTGACATTTCCATACGCATATCCAGGTTTATATTCCCCAATGATCTTTGGCAGGTGGAGTCCGGATTTCTTGGCGTTCACAGTTTCGATCAGTTTGTTGACCTTTGCTTTTAATTCGGCTGTAGTGTCCTTCGTTACCCTTTGGAACTTAGTTTGGTCAGAGAGTATGATGTTCATTTTCGCCAGATATTCGTCTTTTTTAAGAATGACATATATTGGCGACTTGTCACCTCTCCTGACAACTATCTCCTTGTTCTCACGAAGGCTTTTAGCTGCCGCTTTAAGTTCGGGAGACAGTATGGTGCTTCTGTAGTTGCCTCGATTCTTTCCTCCTTCTGCAATAAGTTCTGCTTGTAAGGTATCTTTGGTAGTGACCTTCTTTTGTGTCTCGAGGTCGAATATGTCGTCCAACAGAATTTCCAACTCTACTTTCCGGGCCATCTCACTCGGTCTGGACATAACATGACAGTTTATGCCCAGATTTAGGAGAGTGACTTGGTCCTCAGTGAGGTTAATTCCTGCAAGGTTCAGGAAGCCATCTCTTGGTCGTGGAATTGCCATAGGTCCTCCATATAATGTTGTTAGTTTCTTGATAATCCTTGTTTCAGTGCTGAGGTGATGTTGGTCTGTGAGGATGTCGAGGTGTTGTTCAATGCGGGTACGGATACTATCGTCGATTTTGCTATTTCTCCACTCGTTTGTAGCATTACGAGATGCTACAAACGAGATGCTTTTCCATCTCGTTTCACTTACGAGATGGAAAAGGATGGGAAGCTGCCCTTTCTAGATGTAACAGTCATGGAAAAGGGCGGAGGTTTCCACACTGCAGTCTACACTAAGGAAACAAACATAGGAATGTGCCTAAATGCCAACAGCGACTGCCCAGACAGGTACAAGAGGAGTGTTGTTAACGCATATGTCGACTGTGCTCTCAGCCACAGCTCAGAATGGAAGTAAGTCGACGAAGAACTCTGTAGGGTAAGGCAGGTCCTAGTCAATAACGGCTTCTCCAATGGTTTCGTCGAAGACATCATAAGAAGGAAAGTGAAAAGCCATGCAACCTCTGAAGAGACAACTAACACAACACCTATACCCCCTATTAGACTATTTTACAGGAACTTCTTTTCCACAGCTCATAAAACGGAGGAAAGGGTCCTGAAAGATATTGTTAATAGAAATGTTGTCCCAACAGAAAAAAATCAGAGGATACAACTGACGATTTACTATAGAACCAGAAAAACGGCCAGCCTACTCATGAGAAACTCTCCAGACACAAAACAGAACGCTTTAAAAGAGACTCACGTCGTCTATGCCTTCAAATGCCCTCTTGGGGACTGTAAGCTCCAAAAAAAACCAGTATATAGGCAAGACAACAACATCTCTTTCTAGGCGTTTAACGATGCATGAGCAACAGGGCTCCATTAAGGAACATATAATCTCTTCCCACAACCAAACCATCGCCAGAGAAATCCTAGTAAACAACACAGAAATCATCGATAGATACAGCGATAGCAGGCGGCTTGACGTTTGCGAGGCACTACACATCAAGAAGTCAACACCAGCAATCAACAGCCAATTATTGCACAACTATATTCTACCCACCTCAAGACTCCGCTCCAATATAGAAGCATCAAGAAATATGGACCAATAGGCTTTCTACAAACACTTCTATTCAATATCCATTGTTTCGTGTTCTGTCTTGTGTTGATGAAATTAATACCCTATTAATACTCTTGTTCTGTCTTGTGTTGATGAAATTAATACCCTATTATTACCACATCTTGTTCTGTCTTGTGTTAATGCCACATCACCCCTTCCACCTCACTCAAATGTAGATATAAAATCGGAGATGCGTAAGTTCTATTCAGTTGTGTATTTGTGAACTAAAGTCTTTGAAAATGTAATAAGTTTTACGAAACGCGCTCGTGTCGCGTCAGACTAGAAATAAAAATGAATTTTGGAGAATTGATTTTTGATTTACCTCCTACAGTGAAACGAAATGTACGAAAGATTGAGAAAATTCGTGTTAGAATTATTAATCTTACTTTTTCGGTCATATTTAATAATATATGTCTACAGGAAAGACTGCTACCAAAATATACTAATATTAAAGCGCACGACCCAGCAGCAAGGAATCAAGCCTTCACGATAAAATATCGCCAGGATCTGATTCGTGATCAGATATACAAGGCAGAGAATGAAATCAAAGACAACAAAACGCAACTACTTCATGCTACAAACGAGTGGAGAAATAGCAACATCGACGATAGTATCCGTACCCGCATTGAACAACACCTCGACATCCTCACAGACCAACATCACCTCAGCACTGAACCAAGGATTATCAAGAAACTAACAACATTATATGGAGGACCTATGGCAATTCCACGACCAAGAGATGGCTTCCTGAACCTTGCAGGAATTAACCTCACTGAGGACCAAGTCACTCTCCTAAATCTGGGCATAAACTGTCATGTTATGTCCAGACCGAGTGAGATGGCCCGGAAAGTAGAGTTGGAAATTCTGTTGGACGACATATTCGACCTCGAGACACAAAAGAAGGTCACTACCAAAGATACCTTACAAGCAGAACTTATTGCAGAAGGAGGAAAGAATCGAGGCAACTACAGAAGCACCATACTGTCTCCCGAACTTAAAGCGGCAGCTAAAAGCCTTCGTGAGAACAAGGAGATAGTTGTCAGGAGAGGTGACAAGTCGCCAATATATGTCATTCTTAAAAAAGACGAATATCTGGCGAAAATGAACATCATACTCTCTGACCAAACTAAGTTCCAAAGGGTAACGAAGGACACTACAGCCGAATTAAAAGCAAAGGTCAACAAACTGATCGAAACTGTGAACGCCAAGAAATCCGGACTCCACCTGCCAAAGATCATTGGGGAATATAAACCTGGATATGCGTATGGAAATGTCAAGACGCACAAGCCTGGAAACCCACTTCGGCCAATCATTAGCCAGATACCCACACCCACGTACAGACTGGCGAAGCGACTCAATGGCCTGCTGACTCCTTATGTTCCTTGCGCCTTCAGCCTGAAGTCTCCAAAGGAATTTGTTGACTTACTGCGGGGCACACGGGCCACAGGGATAAGAGCCTCGTTGGACGTAGAATCGCTGTTTACCAACGTACCTGTGGACGAGACAATCGGAATGATAGCCGACAGAGTGTATCGTGATCCAGCCTGTACTCCTCTTGACATACCAGAAAATATTCTGAGGAAACTACTCCAAGCTTGTACTAAAGAGGCACCCTTCTTGAGCCCGGATGGGCACATGTATAAGCAAGTAGATGGGACACCTAGGTTCTCCCCTAGGTGTCCTGTTTGCAAACTTCTACATGGGTACCATCGAGCAAAAAGTCTTATTCGACATGAACTTGAAACCGGCCATATACTGCAGGTATGTTGACGACATTTTTACACAGGTACCTGATATCAGACATCTGCAGGAGCTGAAGGAGGCATTTGAGCAGAGTTCCGTGCTGCGTTTTACTTACGAGATGGAAAAGGATGGGAAGCTGCCCTTTCTAGATGTAACAGTCATGGAAAAGGGCGGAGGTTTCCACACTGCAGTCTACACTAAGGAAACAAACATAGGAATGTGCCTAAATGCCAACAGCGACTGCCCAGACAGGTACAAGAGGAGTGTTGTTAACGCATATGTCGACCGTGCTCTCAGCCACAGCTCAGAATGGAAGCAAGTCGACGAAGAACTCTGTTGGGTAAGGCAGGTCCTAGTCAATAACGGCTTCTCCAATGGTTTCGTCGAAGACATCATAAGAAGGAAAGTGAAAAGCCATGCAACCTCTGAAGAGACAACTAACACAACACCTATACCCCCTATTAGACTATTTTACAGGAACTTCTTTTCCACAGCTCATAAAACGGAGGAAAGGGTCCTGAAAGATATTGTTAATAGAAACGTTATCCCTACAGGCAAAAATCAGAGGATACAACTGACGATTTACTATAGAACCAGAAAAACGGCCAGCCTACTCATGAGAAACTCTCCAGACACAAAACAGAACGCTTTAAAAGAGACTCACGTCGTCTATGCCTTCAAATGCCCTCTTGGGGACTGTAAGCTCCAAAAAAAAACAGTATATAGGCAAGACAACAACATCTCTTTCTAGGCGTTTAACGATGCATAAGCAACAGGGCTCCATTAAGGAACATATAATCTCTTCCCACAACCAAACCATCGCCAGAGAAATCCTAGTAAACAACACAGAAATCATCGATAGATACAGCGATAGCAGGCGGCTTGACGTTTGCGAGGCACTACACATCAAGAAGTCAACACCAGCAATCAACAGCCAATTATTGCACAACTATATTCTACCCACCTCAAGACTCCGCTCCAATATAGAAGCATCAAGAAATATGGACCAATAGGCTTTCTACAAACACTTCTATTCAATATCCATTGTTTCGTGTTCTGTCTTGTGTTGATGAAATTAATACCCTATTAATACTCTTGTTCTGTCTTGTGTTGATGAAATTAATACCCTATTAATACCACATCTTGTTCTGTCTTGTGTTAATGCCACATCACCCCTTCCACCTCACTCAAATGTAGATATAAAATCGGAGATGCGTAAGTTCTATTCAGTTGTGTATTTGTGAACTAAAGTCTTTGAAAATGTAATAAGTTTTACGAAACGCGCTCGTGTCCCGTCAGACTAGAAATAAAAATGAATTTTGGAGAATTGATTTTTGATTTACCTCCAACAGTGAAACGAAATGTACGAAAGATTGAGAAAATTCGTGTTAGAATTATTAATCTTACTTTTTCGGTCATATTTAATAATATATGTCTACAGGAAAGACTGCTACCAAAATATACTAATATATATATATATATATATATATATATATATATATATATATATATATATATAATATATATATATATTAGGAGAGGAGAAGAAAGAGAGGAGGTGTTGTAGGAGAAGAAAATATCAAAGTGTTCAGTGAGGATCCACAAGGTCTTCTCTGAGTACTCTTTATTTTCTTCTCCGAGGCTATGGGTCCCTACATTTGCACCAGAGGTGGTACCCCTTCTAGGATATATATATATATATATATATATATATATATATATATATATATATATATATATATATATATATATATATATATATATATATATATATATATATATATACATATATATAATGTTCCCATCACAACACCTCAACAAAGAACGTATCAAGTTGATCAGGAATTATTTTTTTCATTAATTTGTAGCATAATACTCAACATTAATACTGATTTCTGCAAATTTTCAGCACAATTCCAAGTCTAATACTTTGCCTGTAATGTCTTGTAATGATGTTATACTCCCCAGCATCCACCCACCCGCCACCTCCGGGAAATGTTAGTCGTCCACACCAAGGCTCATCGTCCTGACCTTTTTGTACCCCTGTTGCTTGTTACACATACCCCTATGTCTACACACGCATGCACACAACACCTGTTGCTTGTTACACATACCCCTATGTCTACACACAGAGGCACACAACACCTGTTGCTTGTTACACATACCCCTATGTCTACACACGGAGGCACACAACACCTGTTGCTTGTTACACATACCCCTATGTCTACACACAGAGGCACACAACACCTGTTGCTTGTTACACATACCCCTATGTCTACACACAGAGGCACACAACACCTGTTGCTTGTTACACATACCTTATGTCTACACACACATGCTCACAATCTCTCTCACAGAATTTACTACTTGATTGACAGTTGATTGGTGGGACTAAAGAGCGGAAGCACAACCAGCAATCACATCTAGGTGAGTACAGAGGAGAAGAGGAAGGGGGAAGAGTGGGAGGGGGAGGGATATGGTGGAGGAAGGTGGAGAAGGGATTGACGGGAGCGAAAGGGGGGGAGAGAAGAATAGCAGAGGGAGAATAGAGATGAGGGGGGGGGGGGATAGGCGGCAGATAGAGAGACCCAGTCCCCGCCGGGTTCCCCTTCCAGTTTATATATAAAACATACTTTTGAGGCTCTAAATATATTGATGATTGTTGCCCTGACCAAATATTATGTTAGCATCAGGTACTCATTATTCATTAAGAATATTTCTCTGTTAAATAATGTTTGTTGTCATATCGTTGTTCTTAGGCAACATTGCATATGAACATACAATTCGAATCACGAACAGTTAGACCAGAATGTTAAAGATGAAAAGCTCAATTTCATTAATTTCTTGTCATGTTTGAGTAAAATGCTCTAATGCATGTCATATATACACAAATATATCATTGTACTGTCTTATTTTCTCGTGAATTGTTAAGTATTGTCAAGTACTGTCAGATAATATATCATTGTACTGTCAGAAAATATATCATTGTACTGTTAGATAATATATCATTGTACTGTCAAATAATATATCCTTGTACTGTCAGATAATATATCATTGTACTGTTTTATTCTCTCATGAATACTTAAATATTGACGATTACTGTCAGCTGTTGGTATTATCAGTTTTGGCCAAACATAGTTTAATATTTTCATATATATGTTAAGGATTGTATTTTTGTATGTAGAGAGGTATTAATAAGGCCTGTACACTACGTTACTGACCAACCAGCAGGTACACTTTAGTCTTGACTATAGCACAGGACGATTGTAAACTTTTGAGTGTATATCGAAAGAGATGCTGAGTATACTCTCAGTGTACACACATCGTATTTGTAATGCATTATTTGTGTACTTATGTATCCTAGTAAGTTATGATATGGATTGCAAAATACTTCTCTCTATTACGAAATAAATAAATGCATAATATTGTGCTAATTTAAATTGTTCCCTATTATATATGTATAATTCAAATTAGTATTCTTAGACACATGCATATATAGTCATTAATTATTATTCTCAATGTATTGTCATGCAGCGATACATGTTGTTATGCAACGATACGTATTGTCATGCAACGATACACATTGTCAAGCAGTGATACACATTGACATGCAGTGATACATATTGTCATGCAGCGCTACAGATTGTCATGCAGCGATACCTATTGTCATGCAGCGATACCTATTGTCATGCAGCGATACTTATTGTCATGCAGCTATACACATTGACATGCAGTGATACACATTGATATGCAGTGATACATATTGTCATGCAACGATACATATTGTCATGCAGCGGTACATATTGTCTAGCAACGCTTCTCATTATCAAGCAACGCTACTTATTGTCAGGCAACGTTATTCAGTATCAAGCAACGCTACTCATTGTCAAGCGACGCTACTCATTGTAAAGCAACGCTACTCATTGTAAAGCAACGCTACTCATTGTCAAGCAACGCTACTCATTGTAAAGCAACGCTATTCATTGTTAAGCAACGCTATTCATTGTTAAGCAACGCTACTCATTGTCAAGCAACGCTACTCATTGTCAAGCAACGCTACTCATTGTAAAGCAACGCTACTCATTGTCAAGCAACGCTACTCATTGTCAAGCAACGCTACTCATTGTAAAGCAATGCTACTCATTGTAAAGCAATGCTACTCATTGTAAAGCAATGCTACTCATTGTAAAGCAATGCTACTCATTGTCAAGCAACGCTACTCATTGTAAAGCAATGCTACTCATTGTAAAGCAATGCTACTCATTGTAAAGCAATGCTACTCATTGTAAAGCAACGCTACTCATTGTAAAGCAACGCTACTCATTGTCAAGCGACGCTACGCATTGTAAAGCAATGCTTTGTATTGTCCAGCAATGCCACTCAATATCAAGCAACGCTACTCATTTTCAGTCAAGCAACGTTACTCGTTGTCAAGCAACGTTCCACAATGCCACGAGCGATATTACAATTCATCTTGAATTCTCTTGTGCTATTACATTTCTATTCATTATCTAATATTCTCTAGAGCTATCACATTGGGTTAGTAATCGCTGTTATCTTTCGTCTTCAAGTGTGGGATAATAATCTAGTACATCCTTCTGAAATTAAAGTATTTCCAGCAAGTATTTAGGGGAAAGTACCATTATGTAGTCATGGACCACCAG
The DNA here is from genome assembly GCF_040958095.1 of Procambarus clarkii. NCBI lineage: Eukaryota > Metazoa > Arthropoda > Malacostraca > Decapoda > Cambaridae > Procambarus > Procambarus clarkii. Next base: position 2,029,345 of record NC_091162.1, on the reverse strand, counting down.
AAAGTACCATTATGTAGTGATGGACCACCGAAAAGTACCATTATGTATTGTTGGACCACCAGAAAGTACTATTATGTAGTGATGGACCACCAGAAAGTACCATTATGTAGTGATGGAGTACCAGAAAGTACCATTATGTAGTGATCGACCACCAGAAAGTACCATTATGTAGTGATCGACCACCAGAAAGTACCATTATGTAGTGGTGGACCACCAGAAAGTACCATTATGTAGTAGTGGACCACCAGAAAGTACCATTATGTAGTGGTGGACCACCAGAAAGTACCATTATGTAGTAGTGGACCACCAGAAAGTACCATTATGTAGTGGTGGACCACCAGAAAGTACCATTATGTAGTGGTGGACCACCAGAAAGTACCATTATGTAGTGGTGGACCACCAGAAAGTACCATTATGTAGTGGTGGACCACCAGAAAGGAAGTTGGTCCATCACAACACAATTGTAAGGTGTTTTTTTTTTTTAGTCCATAATAGTAAAAGCCTTCCTTTACATCTTGAACAACAGAAAAACATAGACTTCATGGCCTGGTTTAACGAAGGGCCGCTCTTGTTTACCAAATTTATTCTCATTCTTTTTCCAGTAAATTTAAAGCAGTTGACTGCTGGAAGGATTGTGCCATATTATAGCTTGACTTTGACATAACCTTTGAGACTGCTTCACGAGGGATGCATTACAAAGCTAGAGCTCCATGGTGTTAGGGGGGGGGGGGGTTTCCCTAAATTGGGTTAAATCTTGCTTTTTCAGGAATAGCAGAGAGTGGGAACTTTTGTCAGTGAAAGCGGAGAATGGGAAACTATTTTTGAGTGAAATCTGAGTGCGGGAAGCTTTTTTCTGTGAAAGCAAAGAGTTGGAAACTTTTTTCAGTGAAAGCATAGAATGGGAAACTGAACAAACTAAATTGCAAGTAGGCGCTTGTCAGCAACTTTTGTTTTTAACAATTAAATTTCTAAATGATTTAGAAACAGGATATAAAAGGATTTGCTGAGAAATAAATTCAGGTGACGAGACCAAATCTCTGCAAGAAGATGTAAGTAAGCTTATACAATGGACGATAGAGAGGCGGATGCAGCTTAATGCTGAAATATGTGACGTTCTGACCTCGCGTAATACTAATAGGGAGTCCATATATATCTGCTGGAGTGTGTTGAAAAAACGAAATTTGTATTCGAGAAAAGCCTTGGCGTCATGATTAATACGGTTCTTAAGCCAGAAAATCAATGCATAGATGAACAGAAGGAATTCAATAGCGATCTGGGGTTAATTTTTTGCGGTGTTAGCAAGATGCCAGTCTAACATGGATTATATATTCACTGAAAGATGGACCTAGCCTCTCGGTTAATATTAATTGAGAGTTTAATTTAATCTTGGACTATATTCTGGACAAAATTATACTTGCTGGTGTAATTTTGCCCTGGCTTTCGTTACTCTGCAGAGGTTGATAAGCCTTATCTTGACCCCCTCGGTCATCCGAACCTAACCTAACCTGACTTAATTAACCTAACTTAAAAACTCATGTCGATGGTTAAGTTTAACCCTTCGTTCAACAGATAAAACAGGAAACAATGGATATATGCTGGAAAAGGTAAACTCTGGAAAGACCATTTCCGAGTTGGTAGAAGCGAGACAGATAAGTGTGAAGTGTCTGTCAACCGCTATGTGGACGGCTCTGTGTTCTGCCTCTTCTTACTCCCAATGCATAGCGATTTTGACGCTTTAGACAACAGCATGCAAATTCTGGTGCTTTGAATTGATTTATTAAAGCGTGTTTTTGACAATTACTCGGACTATTGAGCACCAGTCAACGTAGGACCATTAGAAATAAAGGAGAAGATTGTTGCTTTTGACATACGAGTTATTATTTTACTTGTTATGCAAAATAAAACAATGCAAATATTATTTTTGTGTGTGTGTGTGATTTATTGCATTTCAGGCGTTTACTCAATAAAGATTTCTCAAGTGCTGCGCTAAAATGTTTGTTACACTAATTATACTTATTATCACCTCAATATTAAAAACACGATTAATGTCTTTACAAGTATAATATAAACTGCTGAGAAACATAAATAATTAAGGGTTTTATTAAATAAAACAGACATACAGAGGGTTAGTACTAATAAAGGGAAAAGGTAGGAGAGGTGAGGTGACTGAGGTGAGGATGAGAGAATGAGGAACTGGGTGCAACTTTACTCATTTTAAGGTGCTAATTTATCAATATATATATATATATATATATATATATATATACATATATATATATATATATATATATATATATATATATATATATATATATATATATAAATATATATATATATATATATACATATATATTATTAAATATGACCGAAAAAGTAAGATTAATAATTCTAACACGAATTTTCTCAATCTTTCGTACATTTCTTTTCACTGTTGGAGGTAAATCAAAAATCAATTCTCCAAAATTCATTTTTATTTCTAGTCTGACGCGACACGAGCGCGTTTCGTAAAACTTATTACATTTTCAAAGACTTTAGTTCACAAATACATAACTGAATAGAACTTACGCATCTCCGATTTTATATCTACATTTGAGTGAGGTGGAAGGGGTGATGTGGCATTAACACAAGACAGAACAAGAGGTGGCATTAATAGGGTATTAATTTCATCAACACAAGACAGAACAAGAGGTGGTATTAATAGGGTATTAATTTCATCAACACAAGACAGAACACGAAACAATGGGTATAGAATAGAAGTGTTTGTAGAAAGCCTATTGGTCCATATTTCTTGGTGCTTCTATATTGGAGCGGAGTCTAGAGGTGGGTAGAATATAGTTGTGCAATAATTGGCTGTTGATTGCTGGTGTTGACTTCTTGATGTGTAGTGCCTCGCAAACGTCAAGCCGCCTGCTATCGCTGTATCTATCGATGATTTCTGTGTTGTTTACTAGGATTTCACTGCCTATGGTTTGGTTGTGGGAAGAGATTATATGTTCCTTAATGGAGCCCTGTTGCTTATGCATCGTTAAACGCCTAGAAAGAGATGTTGTTGTCTTGCCTATATACTGTCTTTTTGGAGCTTACAGTCCCCAAGAGGGCATTTAAAGGCATAGACGACGTTAGTCTCTTTTAAAGCGTTCTGTTTTGTGTCTGGAGAGTTTCTCATGAGTAGGCTGGCCGTTTTTCTGGTTTTATAGTAAATCGTCAGTTGTATCCTCTGATTTTTGTCTGTAGGGATAACGTTTCTATTAACAATATCTTTCAGGACCCTTTCTTCTGTTTAATAAGCTGTGGAAAAGAAGTTCCTGTAAAATAGTCTAATAGGGGGTATAGGTGTTGTGTTAGTTGTCTCTTCAGAGGTTGCATAGCATTTAACTTTCCTTCTTATGATGACTTCGACGAAATCATTGGAGAAGCCGTTGTTGACTAGGACCTGCCTTACCCTACAGAGTTCTTCATCGACTTGCTTCCATTCTGAGCTGTGGCTGAGAGCACGGTCGACATATGCGTTAACAACACTCCTCTTGTACCTGTCTGGGCAGTCGCTGTTGGCATTTAGGCACATTCCTATGTTCGTTTCCTTAGTGTAGACTGCAGTGTGGAAACCTCCGCCCTTTTCCATGACTGTTACATCTAGAAAGGGCAGCTTCCCATCCTTTTCCATCTCGTAAGTGAAACGCAGCACGGAACTCTGCTCAAATGCCTCCTTCAGCTCCTGCAGATGTCTGACATCAGGTACCTGTGTAAAAATGTCATCAACATACCTGCAGTATATGGCCGGTTTCAAGTTCATGTCGACTAAGACTTTTTGCTCGATGGTACCCATGTAGAAGTTTGCAAACAGGACACCTAGGGGAGAACCCATGGCGACCCCATCTACTTGCTTATACATGTGCCCATCCGGGCTCAAGAAGGGTGCCTCTTTAGTACAAGCTTGGAGTAGTTTCCTCAGAATATTTTCTGGTATGTCAAGAGGAGTACAGGCTGGATCACGATACACTCTGTCGGCTATCATTCCGATTGTCTCGTCCACAGGTACGTTGGTAAACAGCGATTCTACGTCCAACGAGGCTCTTATCCCTGTGGCCCGTGTGCCCCGCAGTAAGTCAACAAATTCCTTTGGAGACTTCAGGCTGAAGGTGCAAGGAACATAAGGAGTCAGCAGGCCGTTGAGTCGCTTCGCCAGTCTGTACGTGGGTGTGGGTATCTGGCTAATGATTTCTGAGGAAACTACTCCAAGCTTGTACTAAAGAGGCACCCTTCTTGAGCCCGGATGGGCACATGTATAAGCAAGTAGATGGGGTCGCCATGGGTTCTCCCCTAGGTGTCCTGTTTGCAAACTTCTACATGGGTACCATCGAGCAAAAAGTCTTAGTCGACATGAACTTGAAACCGGCCAAATACTGCAGGTATGTTGATGACATTTTTACACAGGTACCTGATGTCAGACATCTGCAGGAGCTGAAGGAGGCATTTGAGCAGAGTTCCGTGCTGCGGTTCACTTACGAGATGGAAAAGGATGGGAAGCTGCCCTTTCTAGATGTAACAGTCATGGAAAAGGGCGGAGGTTTCCACACTGCAGTCTACACTAAGGAAACGAACATAGGAATGTGCCTAAATGCCAACAGCGACTGCCCAGACAGGTACAAGAGGAGTGTTGTTAACGCATATGTCGACCGTGCTCTCAGCCACAGCTCAGAATGGAAGCAAGTCGACGAAGAACTCTGCAGGGTAAGGCAGGTCCTAGTCAATAACGGCTTCTCCAATGGTTTCGTCGAAGACATCATAAGAAGGAAAGTGAAAAGCCATGCAACCTCTGAAGAGACAACTAACACAACACCTATACCCCCTATTAGACTATTTTACAGGAACTTCTTTTCCACAGCTCATAAAATGGAGGAAAGGGTTTTGAAAGATATTGTTAATAGAAACGTTATCCCTACAGACAAAAATCAGAGGATACAACTGACGATTTACTATAAAACCAGAAAAACGGCCAGCCTACTCATGAGAAACTCTCCAGACACAAAACAGAACGCTTTAAAAGAGACTAACGTCGTCTATGCCTTTAAATGCCCTCTTGGGGACTGTAAGCTCCAAAAAACCCAGTATATAGGCAAGACAACAACATCTCTTTCTAGGCGTTTAACGATGCATAAGCAACAGGGCTCCATTAAGGAACATATAATCTCTTCCCACAACCAAACCATAGCCAGAGAAATCCTAGTAAACAACACAGAAATCATCGATAGATACAGCGATAGCAGGCGGCTTGACGTTTGCGAGGCACTACACATCAAGAAGTCAACACCAGCAATCAACAGCCAATTATTGCACAACTATATTCTACCCACCTCTAGACTCCGCTCCAATATAGAAGCACCAAGAAATATGGACCAATAGGCTTTCTACAAACACTTCTATTCAATACCCATTGTTTCGTGTTCTGTCTTGTGTTGATGAAATTAATACCCTATTAATACCACCTCTTGTTCTGTCTTGTGTTGATGAAATTAATACCCTATTAATGCCACCTCTTGTTCTGTCTTGTGTTAATGCCACATCACCCCTTCCACCTCACTCAAATGTAGATATAAAATCGGAGATGCGTAAGTTCTATTCAGTTATGTATTTGTGAACTAAAGTCATTGAAAATGTAATAAGTTTTACGAAACGCGCTCGTGTCGCGTCAGACTAGAAATAAAAATGAATTTTGGAGAATTGATTTTTGATTTACCTCCAACAGTGAAAAGAGATGTACGAAAGATTGAAAAAATTCGTGTTAGAATTATTAATCTTACTTTTTCGGTCATATTTAATAATATATGTCTACAGGAAAGACTGCTACCAAAATATACTAATATACATATGTATATATATATATATATATATATATATATATATATATATATATATATATATATATATATATATATAAATATATATATATATAAATATATATATATATATATATATATGTATATATATATATATATATATATATATATATATATATATATATATATATATATATATATATATATATATATATTTAACTGATCTTCCTCCCAATCGTTGGTGTTGATGTAGTGAGGCCTGTAGACTCTAAACATTATTTTCAAGATTAATATCTTCCCTGATAGACTTGGCGTTTCTGACACTCACAAGGTCCTGTTATGGAGTATCAGTGTGTGACCCACAGTGAATCATTCACGGTGCAATCGCCAACGCGGCCGTTAGATCGCCAACGTGGGCGTTGGACGCCAACGCAGGCGTTTGATCACCAATACAGACGATAGATCGCCAACGCAGGCGTTAGATCACCAATGCAGGCGTCGACTCGACTCTTCCTGTAAATGGATTTTACCCAGGTGATATTGCTTACAATGTGTGGGTCGAGCGTGACACCACTGAGCCACATTGACATTTTGTGACTTATTTTATTAGTGCTGCTGTTGATTATATTACTTATTCGTTTTCTGCAGTTAAGGGATATAATGATGTATAAAGGATAGAGGGTGTATATTAAGAGTTTAAGTGAAGAATGAATGATGTATTGAGACAAGTCTTTAAGATATATCACGTAACAAACTCTTAATATTCAGAGAAAGTATCTAAATACATGATATCTTTTCTCCAATATTTCAAGCTGGTAATAAAATGCTAATGTCAGACACATTGGTTTTAAGACAGTTCTGCTTAAATTCATATTTTAAGCATTGCAAAGGACGGTTAAATACTGAAGCAACATCTCTTAATTCTGGGATTCTGTTATCACTGCAAGACCATTTCGCTAAAAATGGAGCCAATGTTTACTGAAGAACCAGTTTGTTAGTTGCTGAAATAACCAGTAACTATATAACTCTATCATCCTCAAAGGCCCAAAACTTTTCAACACACTCACATAAGAGACATAACTGGCCAACCTCTCAGTGTTCAGATAAGAACTTGATAAACATCTACAAAATATACCTGATCAAGCAGGCTATGATTCTTACGTCTGGATGCGAGCAGCAATGTCCGATATTCTGATTGATCAAGAGGCCTGGCCAGAGACCGGGCCGCGGGGACGTTGATCCTCGGAATCATCGCAAAGTGAGCGAAAGGTAAGCCACCTTCATGCCTCAGCTGTTGTACGGTTAAAAAAATTATTTATTTGATTTCATATATCCTAATTTTTAGAAAGTTTATATTAGTTGAAATTTTAATGGAAACTTCATTTTAAGATGATATGGAAAATTACAGTTATTATTTATTTAAAACAGCCGATTGGAAAAAGTTTGTTGCTTTAATTAACAGATTGATTAATTAACATTTCCATAGTACCCAAACACCGTATCACCACTTCCTCACCCTATCACTTCCACTACTCACCTTACCAGCACTTCGACTACCACTCTCGTTACTAACACTACCTCTTCCTACCACCACTACCACTACCGCTGCCACCATTGTAACGTATCGGAAAATAAGAGAAGAAAGGCTGAATGGGTGAGGGAGGGAGAGAGGAGTAAGGGAATAGTGAGGAAGAGTGGTCAGGGTAAAGGGAAAGTTTAGAATAAGAGGGAGAGAATGAGATCAAGTTAGAAAGTAGAAGAGTAGAAAGTCAGAGTACTAGAATACTAGAAAGACAGAAGGTTGCTGTCACCATCCATTCAAGTTAGTTATATATATGAGACAAGGAATATAGCTTGTCTGCACAACATTATTATCTGATGTTATCACGTAGCTACTGTATGAATATAAATTATTTAACGAAAAATCTTTGCCATAATTTTAAGGCAGTAAACTTAAGGTGCTCTCCACTCTAGCTTTCAAAATCCAATTCAAAATGGTGGTTCAAAATGGAACGTTCAAAACATTCAAAATCCAATTCAATATTTAATCGTAATCTAGGGATGACGATTAAAGGCAATTTAAAAAGAAAGTTAATCAGTTATATATTTCCTATTAGATCTTCAATCATATAGTTATCATAATTCAACCATATCACGTGATGTTCAAATTAATTGAAATCTACAGTCCCCACACAAGAAATTACGAACACCTACGGCTGACTGCCCCTAAAAATCCCACAGCACCTAAGTTGAAATTATAATGTACGTCACCTTACAAGTTCACTCACCAAAGACTCTGAAACTAAGTTTGATAGAGTGGGAGGGGGGGGGGGAGGGGTTAAAGTTGACAAACACAATCCCCCACCCGGCCTGGGCGGCCGAATCCTCTAGTGTAGCTCCCAAATGTACAGTTCCATGGGGTATTTATGGGGGAACCGGAAGCTAACCTCCGCTTACCAGGAGACAGCCTCTGGCAATGTCTCTACCCTACCTAGACAGCCGCTTTTTGACCGAATCACACAGCCAACCGGCTGCAATTATCAGCATAGCAGAAGCGAGGTCATCTCACACGACCTGACCTCTACTCAACCTCTGAAGATTAAAACTCTAAAGGTGTGTGACTTCTTAATTGCTAAGGGCCCACGAACTGGCGACTCCAATATCTTGTGTAACTGAACTCTCGTTTTATGTAAAATTTTAGACAAACAGATTTATGGTATTACACCAGTACTACCACGCTTCCCTATTACCACTACCATTCCCTACCTACCACTACTACCACTCCCCACCTACCTCCACTACCACTCCCCACCTACCACCACTACCACTCCCCACCTACCACCACTACCGCTCCTCATCTACCACCATTACCACTCCCAACCTACCACCACTACCACTCCCCACCTATCATCACTACCACTCCCCACTTACCACCACTACTCACGTTCGACGCTTCCTCCGTACCCGAGGATGAATCCTGATTGCCTTCCTTTGTCACCTGTCTTGAGCATGACAAAGATAAGCTTCTTCGCCTTCTCTGTCTTCCTAAACACGTCAACAGCAATTCTTCACGAGAAAATCCAGTCACCCCAAACTCTGCTCTCTTCCCATCCTTCAGCCTTGAATTTGCTGACGTCGCTACTTTGTCTTTTCTGCCACTTTTCTCCTACCGTTTTTCTTGATTATAATTCACGTCTGAGGTTTAGGTGGATAAGTGTTTTTCTTTATTATAATTCACGTCTGAACTTACAGTGAATAAGTGCTTTTCTTGATTATAATTTACGTCTGAGGTTTAGGTGAATAAGTGTTTTTCTTGATTATCATTCACGTCTTTCTTGATTATCATTCACGTCTGAACTTAAGATGAATAAGTGTTTTTCATGATTATAATTCACGCCTGAACTTAAGGTGAATAATGCACCATAATTTTATCTATTTTTCTATACTTAATCACACACTGCACATATTGGTGTGCAAGGAGCTGTTATATTACAGGAAGAAAATGCTCTAATATGGATGTACATTGAGCTTCCAAGCGGCTGTGATGCTGAAGAGTGTCAATGCTCCACAAACGTTCCACAAACGCCCCACAAACGTAACAAAAACGTTCCAAAACAGCATTTCAGAAATCTGTGTAATAAACACTTGTTGACGTTACGAACACCAAATATCGGAACTCTGGTCACAGAGCTTCATATAGTCCCTCAAGGACGATCATGTCCAGTAAAACTATCGCTTTGTAAAGTAATCCGGATAACAGCTCTAGAAGGGAATCCGGATGAAAGCAATTAAGAAAACTTACAAAGAGCCAGACCACAAGCTGCGTCACCACTCACTGTGTTTATGTCACAGGTCTGGGCCCCTAGCACGTGACCCTGCACGTCCACGTACTTGTACATAATTCAGCACGTGGCACAGCCCGTCCACGTGCTTGTGTCTAATCCAGCACGTGACACTGCCCGTCCACGTACTAGTACATAATCCAGTACGTGACAATGCCCGTCCACGTGTTTGTACTGATCCAACAAGTGGCACTGCCCGTCCACGTGTTTGTAGATAATCCAACACGTGGCACTGCCCGTCCACGTGTTTGTAGATAATCCAACAAGTGGCACTGCCCGTCCACGTGTTTGTAGATAATCCAGCAAGTAGCAATGCCCGTCCACGTGTTTGTAGATAATCCAGCAAGTAGCAATGCCCGTCTACGTGTTTGTAGATAATCCAGCAAGTAGCAATGCCCGTCTACGTGTTTGTAGATAATCCAGCAAGTAGCAATGCCCGTCTACGTGTTTGTAGATAATCCAGCAAGTAGCAATGCCCGTCTACGTGTTTGTAGATAATCCAGCAAGTAGCAATGCCCTCAAGAGACTGCCACGTGATGAGAGATGCCACCGAATAGGTCCTTCAGGTTAATGATTACTGCTCAATGAATGGGTTTACTTCCCTAAGAGTCAACCCGAAGTTAATGCTTGGAACTCAAACTGTATTGCAAACGTTAGATTTAAGACAAAGTTTATGTTATATACTGGTTGTGTCCATCAAGCAGCTCTGGTGTAGAAATTATGTAGTTAGATTCTTCAGCTTCCTAACTGACATATTTGTGCAATGTTTAGAGCCAAGCCGACAAAATGGGCTTCTATAAATTAATAAAATAATATTAATTGGTTCCTAAATTAGCTATTAGAGCAGTTAGATTGTGAATTATTTTTCATCAGAAGCTGTTAATGCGGCAGTGATAACAAACGTTAAAAAATAATTTAATGATTGATGTAAACGTTTTTCTATAACTTTTCAGTCAGATAATACTGTAATAGTAGCTCTTTATTTTAAACATAGTATTGATAGATTTTGCATGCTGAAAAAATATTTAAAACATTGTTTCTCATCTATATCTATATAATTGAATATCTGCCTCTCTGTCAAACTTTGCAGTATGACAGGTGCATAGTGGATGCAGTTAAAAGCAAGTTCAGGTCAAATTTATTGCAGTAGGATCCAATCCTTTAAAAACGATTGGATCCCATTAAATTCAGATTTTTTTACCACAAAAATGTTGTCAACCTTTATAGCTTAATCGAGAGAACACCCTAAGAGGGAGGGAAACATAGAGAACAGTTCTCTGTAAGACTTTACACTGTGTTAATGGTAGAGAGAACCGTTCCCTGCAGGCGATGAGTCCCAATAACGTGGCTAAATTACGTTGACCAGAGCACATACTAGAAGGTGAAGGGACGACGATGTTTCGGCCCGTCCTGGACCATTCTGAAGTCGATTGTGATCCCCACTACTTCACCTTTGCTTCCCACCTCTATCTTGCCTATTTATTGCCTGTCTCTACTTCCTCTTCACAATCGACTTGAGAATGGTCCAGGACGGGCCGAAACGTCGTCGTCCCTTCACCTTCTAGTATGTGGTCTGGTCAACCGTTCCATGTAAGACTTTACACAGTGCTAGTGGTAGAGAGAACAGTTCCATGTAATACTTTACACAGTGCTAGCGGGGTTTAAAGAAAAATAAGATAGGTAAGAGGAAAGTGAGGCCTGAAAAGTCCCTAGTTTTGGTGCTTAAGTATTTGTTAGACGCAAAACTCATAAACCTCTCAGTATATTTTAGCTATGTGTATTGTTATTGGTTCCTTAACTTTCATGAGGTGTGTTCCTGGTTTAGTATTTGAAGCACAGTGTTCGAGTGTACTGTATTTCTGCTTATTAATTCTGTTTCATTATTAATTCACTTTGAAACACTTACAATGTATTATGTGCATTAATTGGAAAAATTTAAATCCTTAACTTTAGGATTAATGTGAACAGGTTCGAATACAAGTGACATAAACAATGTATTATTTCGCATAAAGATACTAGGAGCATCACCAAATGGCCTTCAAATCCGTGAATTTATCGATAAGCAAAAAAAATGTAGTAAACACATTTCATCAGAAGAGATTGTATAGAATCTCTGATCCATCAGACATTATATAACCTTTGAACGACATAATGAAACAAATATGCAATGCAATCTAACTTGCTAAACCTATATAAATAACTTTGAAGACTTTAATATTTCTATTCAATTTATTTTATTTCATTTTTATTTAAAAAATTTTCTGGGGAAACTTACTACAATGCCGTAGGGCTTGAATGAAGGGAAAGGAAATACCCAGTATATGTCAGAACATTGTATACAGTACCTTGAGAAAGGATGTAGATTATATTCAAAAATGTGTTTTTTAATACACTTACACATATATTTGGTCTTTTCTTCACCTTGTTTACTTTTGTGTGGAGCAGGGTCTGTTGCAATAAGATTTGTTAAATCTTATAGCAATAGATTTGATAAATACTTTATCTCTGATCAAGTCATCTGTTGTGTGTCTATATTTTTGTTAATCCTCTGAGCGATACGATGCGTTTCAAGCTATAGTGCTTGAAATTATTAACCATCGCCCTTTCGTCATGTTAACCTCATCATCGTCTTGACGTTCACGTTCACAGTTCTGTGTCCGGGTTCTCTTTCTCTTTCTATCACAAACCCATGCATAGTGGCCTGTACATTCACTTCTTTTCCTACCTTCCTCCTTCTGTTAAGAAAAGTGACCCCGTCTCTCTCTCTTCCTCCGCGTTCTATGTATCAGCGACCATCAGTTTCTTGTCTCTGAAATTTCCTTTAATACAAATCTTTCTCTCGCCTTCGTTATTCCAAATATTATATCATCTGTGTCTGTTCTCAAGCTAAACGTAATTTATTTCTTACCAGACCTGTTTCCAACACTAGTTGGACTGTGCTCTGCCTTCCCTTCATATCTGAACTCAAAAACTCATATCTGACTCGGCTCTGATACACAACCTGCCCAACATGAACCTTAGTCCTGGCTTTGTTGCTGTTGACTCTTCCCATTCACGGTACATACTTAAAGGCTCCAACCTTCTTAACAAACGTGATTTGAACTTAAACTCTGTTTAATTCGTACCCCTTTTTCATAGCTTACCATTCCTCATATTCTTATCTTCATGTTATTCTTACCTTCTTCCGATTCTTCCCTTATTTTTACATTCATTATTTTTTACCTTATTATTAAAATCATCATATTCAAACATTATTCTTTCAGTCATTCTATTCTTTCAGTCTATTCTATTCTCTGTACTTGCATGAGCCATGATCTTACTGCTCTGTGCTTGCATGAGCCATGATCTTACGGCTCTGTGCTTGTATGAGCCATGATCTTGCGACTCTGTGCTTGCATGAGCCGTGATCTTACTGCGCTGTGCTTGCATGAGTCATGATCTTACAGCTCTGTACTTACATGAGTCATGATCTTACAGCTCTGTGCTTGCATGAGCCGTGATCTTACTGCTCTGTGCTTGCATGAGCCGTGATTTTACTGCTCTGTGCTTGCATGAGTCATGATCTTACAGCTCTGTGCTTGCATGAGCCGTGATCTTACAGCTCTGTGCTTGCATGAGCCGTGATCTTACTGCTCTGTGCTTGCATGAGCCATGATCTTACAGCTCTGTACTTGCATGAACCGTGATCTTACTGCTCTGTGCTTGCATGAGCCATGATCTTACAGCTCTGTACTTGCATGAGCCATGATCTTACAGCTCTGTGCTTGCATGAGCCGTGATCTTACTGCTCTGTACTTGCATGAGCCGTGATCTTACAGCTCTGTGCTTGCATGAGCCATGATCTTACAGCTCTGTGCTTGCATGAGCCGTGATCTTACTGCTCTGTGCTGGCATGAGCCATGATCTTACAGCTCTGTACTTGCATGTGCCATGATCTTACAGCTCTGTACTTGCATGAGCCGTGATCTTACTGCTCTGTGCTTGCATGAGCCGTGATCTTACAGCTCTGTGCTTGCATGAGCCGTGATCTTACAGCTCTGTACTTGCATGAGCCGTGATCTTACTGCTCTGTGCTTGCATGAGCCATGATCTTACAGCTCTGTGCTTGCAGGAGCCGTGATCTTTCGGCTCTGTGCTTTCATGAGCCATGATCTTACTGCCCTTTGCTTGCATGAGCTGTGATATGACGGGTCTGTGCTTGCATGAGCCATGATCTTATAGCTCTGTGTTTGCATGACCAGTGATCTTACAGCTCTGTGCTTGCATGAGCCGTAATTTTACGGCTCTGTGCTTGCAGGAGCCATGATCGTACGGCTCTGTGCGTGCAAAAGCCGTGATCTTACGGCACTGTGCTTGCAGCAGCCGAGATCTTACGGCTCTGTGCTTGCAGCAGCCATGATCTTAGAGCTCTGTGCTTGCAGGAGCCGTGATCTTACGGCTCTTTACTTGTAGTAGCCGTAATCTTAACTTTTTGTGCTTTCATGAATGATCTCGTGAATGTGTGAATGTGGATAGCAGGGTGATGAACCTGCAGCCTCCTGTGCTGCTCTGTATTGCATGCAAAAGCCATTTAAATTAATGAAAGGTAATGAGTAAGTTTGAGAGTGTTGTAGAAATTAGCAGCGATGTTCTTAAATCATTAAGTGTACATCATTTGGCATAATAAATCAGTTACCTATATATCATATTTTGCTTGTGAAATTTTCAATAATCATGATGCAGGCAGGCTGTTTGATGCAGCCTGCCGCTCATGAAATCATCGGTGCGAAATATATGGTTTTTGTTTGACGAGAGGTTCTCTCTGGTGTAGGGTGAAGGAATGTTTGTGAGGAGTGTTTGTGTTTGCATGTTTGTGGGCGTGTGTTAGTGTAGGGTGTAGTGTTTTTACGTGTTTCTCCCAACTTTGATGCAGACTATGACTCTTTCCCTATGTGTAGTTTCACTTGGTTGTACTCGTAGGAATTTATTGAGAAAGTCTAGTGTTAAATGGCTAGGTAAAATCCCCAAAGCGTTCACTAAAACCTAGATTGTGTATTATTGCTCAAAATATATTTAGTGAAAGAAACATTGACGACATAAATTATTTTATACAAGTTGCTTCACATACTTCACTTTGGTGACTTTAGTTAACGTGCAATAACACCGATATATTAACAGTTAAACCATAATCCACATGACACGTCATGCCAACAAAACACTAATCCCTCACTCTACGTCAGATATTTTCACATCAAAACGCAATTTTCTCGCCAATAAATGAAGACACATCACACACCGTTCAAATAAATTTCCTCAGAGAAATCATTGTATCAATCAGCACACAATAAACATGGTAGGAACACTAGACTCTCTCTCGATATAACTAATAATCAATGTGGGTTTCAAGTGATTCTACTTTATCCTGAATTTACTAGTTATACAACTCCTGGTTTAGCTGGAATATCTGGACTGTGAGAAAACGTTCCCTCACCAGAGACTTTGAGTCACAATCAATCTTTTCTCTATCTTCGTCCTGTCTGGCCGTCGAGGCCAGCTGACGCTTCCCTCAACACCTAACTAGTACTTAATTTTTATATACATTTGTAACAGTAGTGATCTTGTGAAGATGTTTGTGTGTTAGTGTAGGATGTTGTGATCTCGTAAAGATGTTTGCGTGTTAGTGTAGGATGTTGTGATCTCGTAAAGATGTTTGCGTGTTAGTGTAGGATGTTGTGATCTCGTGAAGATGTTTGTGTGTTTGTATAGGATGTTGTGATCTCGTGAAGATGTTTGTGTGTTAGTATAGTAGCAGGCATCCTTGAGTCTCGGGAGACTATGGAGTTGCGCCCTAGTTGTCAATCCTGGTGTAGCGTCTGGTGTGACTGATGAGGCCAATCCGAGAGTGGTAGTCCATCCCACACCGAGCACAAACGAAGTCCGATTCTGATCTGCCTTCCTGGCTACCGGTTTTCCTTCTCTGTCTCTTTGCCTCTGATTCCTTGCCAAGTGACTCCTCGAGCTTGGAGAGACCTCTTTGAACAGACTGCCTCCAGGCTGAACGGTCTGCAGCTAGTGTCTCCCATATAGCAAGATCGACGTCCATGGCTTTCAGGTCCCTCTTGCATACGTCTTTGTACCGTAGCTGGGGCTTGCCTGTTGGACGCTTTCCCTGCCTCAGCTCTCCGTACAGGAGATCCTTGGGGATCCTGCCGTCGCCCATTCGCACAACGTGCCCGAGCCAGCGCATTCGTCTCTGTTTCAGCATTGTGTACATGCTGGTGATTCTTGCTCTCCCCAAGACGTTGTTGTTTGTCACCTTGTCCTGCCAGGTGATGTCCAAGATGTGTCGAAGGCAGCGCATGTGGTAGGCATTCAGCTGTCTTTCCTGACGGGCGCGGAGTGTCCAAGACTCACTGCCATAAAGGAGAGTGCTCAGGACACAGGATCTGTAAACCTGAATCTTAGTATACTCACCCTATTGTTGGCCCACACTCTCTTTGTTAGCCTGGACATGGTAGTAGATGCCTTACCGATGCGTTTGTTATGCTCCGTATCAAGAGAGAGGGAGTCAGAGATTGTGGAGCCCAGGTACACGAAGTCGTGAACGACTTTCAGTTTGGAATCGGAGATGCCGATGTCAAGTGGGGAGTCCACTCCTTGTCCCATGACTTGTGTTTTCTTCAGACTGATGGTGAGTCCGAAAGCCTGAGAGGCCTCGCTGAAGCGGGTTATGAGCCGTTGGAGGTCTTCAGCTGAGTGGGCAGTGACTGCTGCGTCGTCGGCAAAAAGAAAGTCGCGCAGACACCTCAGCCGAACCTTCGTCTTGGCTCTCAGCCTGGCGAGGTTAAAGAGCTTTCCATCCGACCTGGTCCGGAGGTAAATGCCTTCCGTGACAGATCCGAAGGCGTGCCGCAGCATAACTGCGAAGAAAATCCCGAATAGGGTTGGAGCCAGTATGCAGCCCTGCTTTACTCCACTTCGGATGTCAAAGGCGTCTGATGTTAGGCCATAAAAGACCACGGTGCCCCTCATGTTCTCATGGAAAGATCTGATGATGTTGAGGAGCCTGGGTGGGCATCCGATCTTGGGGAGGATCTTGAACAGGCCATCCCTGCTGACGAGGTCGAAGGCCTTCGTCAGACCTATGAAGGCTACGAAGAGTGGCTGCTTCTGTTCCCTGCATTTCTCCTGCAGTTGTCTGAGGGAAAAGACCATGTCGATGGTGGACCTGCCAGCTCTGAATCCGCATTGTGATTCTGGATAGACTCTCTCTGCAAGTACTTGGAGCCTCTTCAATGCGACTCGAGCAAACAGCTTTCCGACAATACTGAGGAGGGAGATTCCACGGTAGTTGTTGCAGTCGCCCGTGTCACCTTTATTCTTATACAGCGTGACGATATTGACATCCCTCATGTCCTGTGGCACCTCTCCTTCTTCCCAGCAGAGGCAGAGAATTTCATGCAGCTCCATGAGCAGGCTACCTCTGCAGCACTTCAAGGTCTCAGCAGGAATGCCATCTTTGCCAGGAGCTTTACCAGAAGCAAGGGAGTCTAGGGCATCGCTTATTTCATCGAGGGTCGGTTCGCTGTCGAGCTCCATTAACACAGGCAGACACTCAATGGCGCTCAGAGCGTCTTCGGTGACCACATTGTCCCTGGCGTATAGCTTAGAGTAGTGCTCGACCCAGCGCTTCAGCTGAAGTGTCTGGTCCTGAATCACCTCGCCAGTGGCAGATTTCAGAGGAGCGGTCTTCGTCTTGATTGGGCCGACGGCCTTCTTGATGCCGTCATACATTCCCCTTACATTGCCTGTATCCGCTGCAGTCTGTATCTGGGAGGAGAACTGGAGCCAATAGTTGTTGGCACATCGCCTGGCGCTCTGCTGCACTTTGCAGCGGACGGCCCGAAGGATCTGTAAGTTGCGCTGACTTGGGCAGGCTTTGTAGGTTGCCAAGGCGTTTCTCTTCTCTTCGATGACTGGTGTCATCTCTTCCGAGTGAGCCTCTAACCAGTCTGCTGACCTGCTGGTCTTCTTGCCAAAGGTGGAAATAGCAGCGTTGAACACAGCGCCTCAAGTGCTCCCATCTTTTACAGGCAGTGACCCCGGCTGGGTCAGGAAGAGCTTCCTCGAGCACGCGTGCAAAATCTTCCACCTTGTCCTGGTTGCGGGTCTTGGTGGTGTCTGCCCGCTTTTCTCGCGTGATGAATCTTATTTGGTTGCATCTTGACCCTGCTACATACCAGGGAGTGGTCGGTGTCACAGAGAGCACTTTGGTACCTACACGTAATCTTGACGCTGGGTAGAAGATCATGTGAGGAAGTTTGTGTGTTAGTGTAGGGTGTTGTGATAATGTGAGGATGTTTGTGTGTTAGTGTAGAGTGTTGTGATCATGTGAGGAAGTTTGTGTGTTAGTGTAGGGTGTTGTGATCATGTGAGGAATTTTGTGTGTTAGTGTAGAGTGCTGTGATCTTTTGAGCATGTTTGTGTGTTAGTTTAGGGTGTTGTGATCTTGTGAGGAAGTTTGTGTGTTAGTGTAGATTATTGTGATCTTGTAAGGATGTGTGTGTGTGTTAGTGTAAGGGGTTGTGATCTTGTAAAACTGTGTGTGTGTTAGTGTAAGGGGTTGTGATCTTGTAAAACTGTGTGTGTGTTAGTGTAGGGTGTTGTGATCTTGTACTTACCTAGTTGTGCTTGCGGGGGTTGTGCTCTGGCTCTTTGGTCCCGCCTCTCAACGGTCAATCAACAAATGTACTGGTTCCTGAGCCTACTTGGCTCTATCATATCTACACTTTAAGCTGTGTATGGAGTCAGCCTCCACAACATCACTTCCTAATGAATTTCATTTATCTACTACTCTGACACTGAAAAAAAATTCTAACGTTTCTATGGCTCATTTGGGCACTCAATTTCCACCTGTGTCCCCTAGTGCGTGTGCCTTTTGCGTTAAATAGTCTGTCTTGATCTACCCTATCAATTCCTCTGAGAATCTTGTATGTGGTGATCATGTCCCCTCTAACTCTTCTGTCTTCCAGTGACGTGAGGTTTAATTTCCGTAGTCTTTCCTCGTAGCTCATACCCCTCAGTTCGGGTACTAGTCAGGTGGCAAACCTCTGAACCTTTTCCAGTTTAATCTTATGCTTGACTAGATATGGACTCCATGCTGGAGCCGCATAATCCAGGATTGGTCTGACATGTGTGGTATATAATGTTCTGAAAGATTCCTTACACAGGTTTCTAAAGGCCATTCTTATGTTAGCCAACCTGGCATATGCCGCTGATGTTATCCTCTTGATATGAGCTTCAGGGGACATGTCTGGCGTGATATCAAACCCCCAATCTTTCTCTCTCTCTGACTCTTGAAATATTTCATCTCCCAAATGATACCTTGTATCTGGTCTCCTGCTCCCTACATCTATCTTCATTACATTACATTTGCTTGGGTTAAACTCTAACAACCATTTGTTCGACTATTCCTGCAGCTTTTCCAGGTCTTCTTAAAGCCTCAAGCTGTCCTCCTGTCTTAATCCTTCTCATAATTTTGGCGTCGTCAGCAAACATTGAGATGAATGAGTCCATACCCTTTGCGAGATCTCTTACGTATGTCAGAAACAGGAGAGGTCCGAGTACAGAGCCCTGTGGGACTCCACTGGTGACTTCACGCCAATCTGAGGTCTCACCTCTCACTGTAACTCTCTGCTTCCTATTGCTTAGGCACTCCCTTATCCACTGCAGCGCCCTACCAGTTATTCCTGCTTGTTTCTTCAGCTTATGCATCAACCTTTTATGGGGTACTGTGTAAAAGGCTTTCCGACAGTCCAAAGAAATGCAGTCCGCCCACCCTTCTCTTTCTCGCTTAATCTTTGTCACCTGTTCGTAGAATTCTATTAATCCTGTAAGGCAAGATTTACCCTCCCTGAACTCCTGTTGATGGGTTGTCACGAAGTCCCTTCTCTCCAGATGTGTTACTAGGTTTTTTCTCACGATCTTCTCCATCACCTTGCATGGTATACAAGTTAAAGGACACTGGCCTGTAGTTCAGAGCCTCTTGTCTGTCACCATTTTTGTACATTGGGATTACAGGATATTGGGAAGTCGTCTTCCATATTTCTGGTAGATCTCCCGTTGCCAGTGACCTACTATACACTATGGAGTGTGACAAACAAAGTGCTCCTGCACACTCTTTCAATACCCATGGTGAGATTCCGTCCGGCCCAACAGCCTTTCTCACATCCAGCTCCAATAGGTGCCTCTTGACCTCATCTCCTGTATTCTCCAAACCTTCCAAGGTTGCTTGGTTTGTTGCCACCTCTCCTAGCACCGTGACCTCTGTTCTGTTTTAAAAACCTCTTGGAACCTCTTGTTGAGTTCTTCACACACCTCTTTGTCATTCTCTGTGTACCTGTCCTCACCCATTCTAAGTTTCATCGCCTGTTCCTTCACTGTTGTCTTCCTCCTGATGTGACTAAGTAGTAGCTTTGGTTCGGTCTTGGCTTTATTAGCTATATCATTTTCATACCTTTTCTGAGCTGCTCTTCTCACACTAACATACTCGTGCCTGGTTCTCTGGTATCTCTCTACTTTCTGGTGTTCTGTTATTACGGAAGTTCCTCCGTGCCCCTTTGTTCAGCTCCTTTGCTTTTATACATTCAATATTAAACCACGGATTCTTCTTTAGCTTTTCGTTTTTTTCCTGTCGGGCCGGGATAAACCTGTTTACTGCCTCCCTGTTTACTTACAGAACTTAGTTCTGAGTTCTGTGTCCCATGGTATATCCCTTAGGAATTTATTCATCTCCTCATAGTTTCCCTTTCAGTGCACCAGCCCTTTGTTTCCCAGTTCTTTTTTGGGGTGATAATTCCCAGCTCAACCAGGTACTCAAAGCTCAATACACTATGATCACTCATTCCCAAGGGGGCTTCCAACTTAACTTCTCATATATCTGATCAAGCAAAGCTGCTTCATCCTCTCCTCTCATTCTTGTCGGTCCCTTGACATGTTGACTTAGAAAGTTTCTTGTTGCTACGTCCAGCAGCTTAGCTCTTCATGTCTGGTCCTCCATGTGGGTCTCTGTTTTTCCAATCTATCTTCCCGTGGTTGAAGTCTCTCATGATTAGTAGTCTGGATCCGTTTCTGCTAGTCACAGAAGCTGCTCTCTCTATTATATTGATGGTGGCCATGTTGTTTCTATCATTTTCCTGTCTGGGTCTTCTATCGTTTGGTGGTGGTGGTGGTGGTGGGGGGGGGGGGGGTTATATATGACTACTAACTATAATTTTTTGTCCTCCAGTTTCTATGGTGCCTGATATGTAGTCACTGAAACCTTCACAGCCCTGAACAACCATCTGTTCAAAACTCCAGCCTTTTCTTATCAGCAAAGCTACACCACCTCCTCCTCTCCCTTCTCTCTCTTTCCTCACTACATAGTAGTCAAGTGGAAATGCTGTGTTTGTTATGGTTTTTGTTAGTTTTGTTTCTGAGAGTGCTATTATGTCCGGGATTCCTTCTAGAGTCCATTCTCCGAATTCACTTGTTTTGTTTTAATCCCGTCTATGTTAGTATACATTGCCTTGAAGCTCACTTTCTTCTGTTCATTTTCTTGTCCCCTTCTTGGTGAGTGTTGTGCTGGTGAGGGAAGCTGTTCCCTGGGTGTGAAGATCTGTGAGGTGGTTTCAACGGTCTCAGAGGATTTTGGGGAGGGGGCTGGGGGTTGAAGGGAAGGGGGGACAGGTAGGATATGGGGTAAGGAGATAGGGGGGACATGGAGGATACGGGGTGGGGGGGAAGGAGGGGATATGGTTCGTATGGGATGAAGGGGGAGGGGAGAAAGTGAGAGGGGGGGACATAGTGGTTATGGGGGAGGGGTGACAGGGTCGGAATGAGGGGGGGGAGGTAGAGTTGGGTGAGCATTTGAGTGAGAGCAGATAGGGTGAGGGGGAAGGCAGGGTTTCTATGCAGAGGAGGGTGGCGGTGTTGCCCTCCCCTATGGTGTTGCTGTGATGCTAATTGTGACTTCCCCTCTTGTCTCTGGGACTGTTGTCTTGGGGGCTATTATTTCCTGGTTTACTCCTCTCTCCCTGCACTTCATCCTTGCCTCTGCTGCCCTGGCTCTCTCCTCCTTTGTCCTGTCCCTCTGGAGGAATTCTTTTTTCTATTCCTCCACATACTGCAGATGACTCTTCCTGTCTAGAATAACCTCCTTCGTGGTCTCATTTGCAAACACCACCTTAACCAGTCGGTTTCAGTCCTTGTTGTATCAGCCCAACCTGAAAACCTTCTCAATGTTTTGTTCAGCCCCTCCCATCTGATCACACCTAACACTGCTAGACCTTTCCTATTCCGCCACCAAACGCCAGAGGATCATCGATATGAACCCGTGGATCAGCTTCAGGCATCAACTTGGCCTTGAGTATGGCTCCAGAATCACTTAGCTGAAGTCCAGGCAGATCATAGCCACTTGGCCTGCACTTCGGCAAACATTAACGCTAAGGGAGCCGGTCGGCCGAGTGGACAGCACGCGGGGCTTGTGATCCTGTGGTCCTGGGTTCGATCCCAGGCGCCGGCAAGAAACAATGGGCAAAGTTTCTTTCACCCTATGCACCTGTTACCTAGCAGTAAAATAGGTACCTGGGTGTTAGTCAGCTGTCACAGGCTGCTTCCTGGGGGTGGAGGCCTGGTCGAGGACCGGGCCGCGGGGACACTAAAGCCCCGAAATCATCTCAAGATAACCTCAAGAAGCTCGACGTGACGAATGTGATGATTGGTGCCGGCGTGTGCTGGCGTGTGACGGGGTGACAGTGTGACGGGTGCTCGGATGAACCATTCACAGAAAGACCTGGTTTCAGTTGGATTATCATTGGCATTTATTTAAAAATTCTGATTTTTGTTGTTAAAAGCGGAGTTCAGTATCCCATGTACTGCCTCTCTGTCCTTGCTATTCCATTCCTGCCTGTTGGATTCTTCCTGTTCTTTGATGCCTACAACTACCACTGATTTTTTTTCTTTCCAGCAGCTGACTGGTGCACCTTGCTGCTTCCTGTGAGGTAGCTGCTTGCAGGGGCTACCTCCCTCACTGTGTCCATTGCTTCTGAGCTTTTTCTCCGTATTTCCACAAATGTTTCAGGTACAGAGGCATTTCCTTCCTATGCAACATATCCACCTTCCCTTTGGATGATAATCTGATGTTCAGCCTCTTTATATTTCTCTGTGAGGGATTTGATCTTGTCCCTTGTTGATGTCAGCTCACTTTGCAGGTTGTTAATTGTAATCCTCATTTCATGCATCTCCCTCCTGAATTTCTCCTAAACTTGGGCTAGAATTTCCTTCGTTTGGTCACTTTGACTATTCCCTGTGTCTTTGGTGTGTCCTCCTGCCACCTTGTCTCTTTCCCTGATAAGTTTGATAGGGTTAGGCAGGAGGGGGGCAGAGTGAGAGAGAGAGAGAGAGAGAGAGAGAGAGTGAGAGAGAGAGAGAGAGAGAGAGAGAGAGAGAGAGAGAGAGAGAGAGAGAGAGAGAGAGAGAGAGAGAGAGAGAGAGAGAGAGAGAGAGAGAGAGAGAGAGAGAGAGAGAGAGAGAGAGAGAGGGAGAGGGAAAGAGAGAGAGTGAGAGAGAGAGAGAGACAAAGAGAGAGAGAGAGAGAAAGAGGGAGAGAGACAAAGAGAGAGAGAGAGAGAAAGAGGGAGAGAGAGAAAGAGAAAGAGCAAAAGAGACACAGCAGGTTAGAGAGCAAGAGAGAGAGAGAGCAAGAGAGATAGAAAACAAGAGAGAGAGAGAGAGCAAGAGAGAGAGAGAGAGAGAGAGCAAGAGAGGAAGAGGGAGCAAGAGAGAGAGAGAGCAAGAAAGATAGTGAGAGTTCAAGTGAGGGGAAGAGACAGAGAGAGCGGGAGGGATGAGGAGAGAGGGGGAGAGGACGAGAGAGCGGGAGGGAAGAGGAGAGAGGGGGAGAGGACGAGAGAGAGGGAGGGAGGGAGGGAGGGAGGGCGAGAGAGAGGTAGGGAGGGAGGGCGAGAGAGAGGGAGGGAGGGCGAGAGAGAGGGAGGGAGGGCGAGAGAGAGGGAGGGAGAGCGAGAGAGAGGGAGGGAGGGCGAGAGAGAGGGAGGGAGAGCGAGAGAGAGAGAGAGAGAGAGAGAGAGAGAGAGAGAGAGAGAGAGAGAGAGAGAGAGAGAGAGAGAGAGAGAGAGAGAGAGAGAGAGAGAGAGAGAGAGAGAGAGAGAGAGAGAGAGAGACAGAGAGAGAGAGAGAGAGAGAGAGAGAGAGAGAACAGTGAGGGCGAGAGAGAGAGAGGGAGGGTGGGGTGGGGGGAGGTGGGAGATTGTATGTCACTCTATTTATGGTGTCCAGTTGACGTATAGGCGGAAGGGGGGGCCAGTGTTGCTCTGTGGATGTGAGTTACCCTTATGAGCATGTTTGTGTGTTAGTGTAGGGTGTCGTGATCTTGTGAGGATGTTTGTGTGTTAGTGTAGTGTGTTGTGATATTGTGAGGATGTTTGTGTGTTAGTGTAGTGTGTTGTGATATTGTGAGGATGTTTGTGAGTTAGTGTAGGGTGTCGTGATCTTGTGAGGATGTTTGAGTGTTAGTGTAGTGTGTTGTGATATTGTGAGGATGTTTGTGTGTTAGTGTACTGTGTTGTGATATTGTGAGGATGTTTGTGTGTTAGTGTAGGGAGTTGTAATATTGTGAGGATGTTTGTGTGTTAGTGTAGGGTGTCGTGATCTTGTGAGGATGTTTGAGTGTTAGTGTAGTTTGTTGTGATATTGTGAGGATGTTTGTGTGTTAGTGTAGGGAGTTGTGATATTGTGAGGATGTTTGTGTGTTAGTGTAGTGTGTTGTGATATTGTGAGGATGTTTGTGTGTTAGTGTAGGATGTTGTGATATTGTGAGGATGTTGGTGTGTTAGTGTAGGGTGTTGTGATCTTGTGATCGTGTGACCTTATCCCCTTCCTGGTTTTATCTTCCAGTATATTATTGACATTCTTCCTTCAGTTTATTTCTAAGTGCTATTTTCTTTCCTCTCTGTGCTTCATTCGTCACATTCAATAATACTATGTATTATCATTGTTTTATCTATGTTCAGGATCCTTTATATATTTCCTTGCTTTCATTTTTCATTTTTTTAATGTTGGTAAACAATGAGTGTGTGGCCAGGATGACCCAGACCAAACCAAAGACCAACCACAGACTCTTAAACCATTTGTCTCCCCGTAGCAGCATCCGTCTGGGACTGACATGACCTCATCTCTACTGCCACTGAGATCTCTCTCTCTTTAAAGTAGAGCAATTTATCAGGCATAGACATGAATCAACGTAAGAATTCTTTGACACTGTGGTAACATAATCGCTGCTCAGGCAATGCATATACGATTTTGAAACCATCTCTGGTCTCGATGCAAAATCACTCAGGTGACAGAGATGTTCCATTATTCTGAACAATTTGAGGAAAGTTCCTGTATGAAGAACATCTGCAGGTATCGATCTGCAGGTCATAAGGTAGCAGGTGAACGTATACTCATGAAATCATTTTCAAGGATATTTATACTCTGAATATCACTTTTGGAGTATCAAATTAACTTATAACTTCTCTATATTTTCCCTACGAATCGTTAGTTACATGAAATTTACGTGAAAACATAAAAAATAGTAATGGAGCTGAAAAAATGAATCAAAGTTTGCTAGTTTAAAGACTTTTGAATTAACAAATACGGATCTTCGAAGGGATCCAAGTTGTTTTGATATTACTAGCACTATATTTCTTCCTGCCCTGTTAAAGCTTGTCTCATGTGCACATCTCAGTTCATCCCACATAATGTCATTTATTTCATCAGACTATCCTTCATTTTGGTCCCGTGTTTGAGTCCGACGATACTAAACAATATATGATGTTCAGAATACAGGCATCCCACTATAGAACACACACAGATAAATTGCATAATTTTAATTAAGGTTAGCAGTTGGTGCCTTCTGTTATATTATGATGGGGAATCTGTATTGATTACGTAATTTTTTTCACTACATACGTTTCTATATATTTTTCCCTTTTTCTCCATGTCTCCCTGTTGCTTTCTGTTTGTGTTTGTCTATGTCTGCCTGGGTCTCCTTATCTCCCTGTCGCTTTCTATTTATGTTTGTCTATGTCTGTCTGGGTCTCCTTATCTCCCTGTCGCTTTCTGTTTGTGTTTGTCTATGTCTGTCTGGTTCTCCTTGTCTCCCACAATCTGTCTCTCTCTCAGTCTCGGTGTCCTTTCTCTTTTTCTGCGACAACATTGTATTAAGCTGGCGACATATTAAGTAGCTGTCCCTTAATTCCCAGACAGCGCAACAAATATTATTTCACAAAAAATACTGCAAAAAAGTTTCGACCAAACAATCTTTCTGCCGACAATGGAGAAGCCGGAAGAAATGAACACAGGAATCACATTCAGCTTAGCATTAACCTAATTTAACTTTCAATTTAATTCTGCTAGATCAAAAATGAAGGTGAGGAACTGGAGGAAAATATTTAGGATTAGGTATACATAATAATTAATCCTGCCTGGATTACAGCTCGGGTGTGG
>NC_091162.1:1940639-1998139 GCF_040958095.1 Procambarus clarkii | reverse complement strand
GTAGTTAACAGGTGGAATGCATAAGGAAGTGATGTGGTGGAGGCTGACTCCATACACAGTTTCAAATGTTGATATAATAGAGCCCAGTAGGCTCAGGAATCTCTACACCTGTTGATTGACAGAGGTGGGCCCAAAGAGCCAGAGCTCAACACCGGCAACCACAAATAGGTGAGTACAAACACACACACACAAGGATAGGACATAATTTGAATCTGGAAACACAAATGAGTGACTGAGAATTTAGTCAGTACGTTTTCGGTCTATGAGTCGTAAGTGGAACGGACTAGATGAGGAAGTTGTTGAAGCCGATTCGATGCACAATTTTATATGTATTGTATGTACAATTACAATTTTTATTTATATTTTACAAATTTACATTTTAAAATTTTTACGATGTACAATTTTATATTTTATATGTACTATATGATGCGAAAGATGAACGACAGAGTTACTGCATTAAACTATTGCAATGGTTAAGTACAGACTTGGTCGTCTGCTTAAAAAAGGAATTTACAGATACTGGATGCCTCCACAGTGCTTGTTACTGAATAAAAACCTCTTCCCGGTTTATATATACATAAAACTCTTTAATTTATACAGTGAAACTCTATAATTTATGTAGTGAAATTATATAATGTATACACTGTGTCACGGTAATCTCTCAGGAAGAGATTAGGCCTGCTCCATCTTCACCTATTCTACCACATCACGTTTCCATATTCAAGAATTTACAGCAAGAAGAAGAACAACAACTACCTCCCCCAGGACCCGTCAGCCCATCGCACCTGGCGACGGCCCTCAGGATCACGCCACTGCCTGGATGGCATTTTGGGAAACAAGCACAATGGTATTTTGAGTGAACCGGCACCCAGTTATCGACGACATCAGTGCCGCCTGGACGGCCGTTTCTCCTATATATAGAGGCTTGCCAGCTCCAACAAGTCAGAATAATCTCTCGTGCTCAACTGCCGAGATCTGTTAACATACGTCTCTGTGTGGTAGCAGATTTATGCAGCCTGGCTCACAGTATTCGCGCACCATTTTATTGTTTGCACTTTAACGTAAAACAACTTTGTCTGTTTGTCTTTTGTATTTGCACACTTTGAGCACAGCCAAGTTTTTATACTAGTTTTTGTTCTGTAAATTGATTAAGGTAATTGTCATAGAAAAGTATTTAAAAAAAATTATGTTTTATCCTACAGTTGCCTCAGTGTGAAGATAAATAGCAGTCTAGCATTTTTTGTTTTATGTGACTAGCATTCCATCTGCTCTTTAGAGACTACGCTACCATCCATTCTCACGTCACATAAATTGGGGGCCTGTCCTAAGAGTCTTGCTCAAGTAAGGCTTCTAGACATTTCACTTAAAGTTGTGGTAATTGTACTTGGCTTTATTACAAGTTTATCTTTTCAGAATTCTTATTTTTGAGTAATTTTGATGGTGCTTCATACTGTTTGCTTTCCAGGTGTAGCAATTTAAAATGTTGGATTGACTTTGGATTATGTGGTGTCTGGAGGATAGAGTTGGCCATAGTTCCTCTCACGCGGATTACGCTGTACGGTTGGGACCCATTCAGCAGTTCTCGTCATTAACTGACACTCTCCGCACCCCTTACGCGTCGGTCAGAGACTATGGTACTTGCAATGGTAGGGAGTTAACATTCTTTTCCAAAGCACAAAGAGTGGTAAGTACTATCTAGTTTTAGTAGGAAACCTCTTACCTGTGTTCTTGTCATTTAGAGACCAGGTAAGAAATCCCTACATTTTTTTTTGGCCTACCATAAAGACAATTATGTTTCACAACTCAAGTAGGATCCCTCTTGCCCTTATCCTCCTCATATAGCGTACCGGGTACAAAATTCCCTACGTCCTTGAAACACTTCATTTCACCCCCTTTTTGATCCAAGTAATCAATTCAATTAATTATTAAAGTTAATTGTAGTAACCTTGACTATTTTAAGTTTAAACATAATAGTTTACAGTTGTCACGTCATCCTGTCAGTCTGACATTTCATATTTTGGTACATGAACTGAGGTATTCTTTTTGCATATATTTACTATCATTCTATTCACCATGTTTCGTCTAACAGAGTTCCGACAGAACCCAAACTATGAAGTGGGCACACTAGTTCGTGCCACCAAGGCGGAGATGCTGACTCTAGTAAATGAGTACCACATAACTCCCCCACATGGAACCACGAAAACGGATCTCCATAACCTAATACTTGACCACTTATTAGATGATGATAATATTACATCTCAGTCTCATGAACAACACTTAAATGCAGATAAGACCGCATTGGCAGCCATGAAATTGAAGATAGAGCTTGCCACCCGCGAACGTCAAAAAGGACGCTCTCCAGATACAGAAGGAACAACTTTAACTACAAAAGCAACAAGCTGCCCTCGAACATGTAGCTTTTTAGATGAGAGCACGTGAAATGGAACTTCAACGTGAGCGTGAACATGAACATGAAGCTCTAAAGGTAAGAGAAAAAGAACTTGTGGTCCGACGTGACTATGATAAAGAACAAACTGCTTACAGAAGGAACAACTGGAGATACAGCGTGACCATGAGAAGAAAAAAGCCTCTCTTCAACAAGTCGCTGAAAAGCAAGCAGCCATCGCTCTAGAACAACGACGTAAGAAGCTTGACTTGGGCAGTACACACCATACTCAGCGCAAGGTAGCAGAAGCTAACCTCCCAGTACGTTTTTAATCTTTATCATGCAATTAAGTTGATGCCGTCTTTTGTCGAGACAAAAATAGATGTATTATTTATTTCAGTTGAGGCTCTGGCTAACCAACTCGGCTGGCCTCAGGATCAGTGGTCTGTGCATCTCGGGTCTCATTTGACAGGTAGAGCTGCCGTGACTCTCAGTACTATGGCGTCCGAAACCGACTACAAGGTATTGAAACGGGCAGTGCTCGATGCCTACCTCCTATCCATAGAGACCTACAGAGGTAAGTTTAGGGATTTTCTTTGAGTGCTACTACTTACCTAGAGTTTGCAAGTAAGTAAGTAAGTAATTATCAAAAGAAGGCACCAAACCGGGAAGGCTATGTAGCACCATCAAATACGCAAAATAATCAGAGGGCGCTAAATATCACCAAGGATGCCAATACGAGAACAAAAACGCATAAGGCGAACGATATCAAAAGTATCCGAGTCACCAAGAATTCTATCGAGGGACAGGTGACCGCGAGGGGCGGTCGGAAAGCAAGACACACGCTCGTCCTGGAAGTCAGGACATTCAAGAAGGACATGCACGACCGTAAGAGGGACAATGCAACTAGGACAATAAGGAGCAGGGCGGCGCTCCATCAAGTGACCATGGGTTAAGCGAGTATGGCCAATACGCAACCTCGCCAGAGCTGTTTCCCACCGCCAGTTACGGTGGAAGGAGGACGGCCACGAGGAAACACAACATTTAAGAGTACGTAGCTTGTTACCAGTAACAGACAACCAAGAAGCCTGCCAACGGGTAAGGACGGAGGAATGGATAACCGGGTAAAAGTCGGAATACGGAATGCCTTTACGAGAGATGGGACAAGAGCGGACAGCTTCCTTAGCGGCAGCATCCGCACGCTCATTTAAAGACACACCAATATGGCTGGGAACCCAACAAAACTCAACCGACTTAAATTTACTGTGAACGAGAAACAGCCAATGCTGGATCTCGACAACTACTGGATGAACCGGATTAAAGGACCCGAGAGCCATGAGGGCACTACGAGAGTCAACAACAACCACAAAGGAAGACTGACAACGAGAAAGCAGGAGACGAAGAGCATAGAGAATAGCATAAAGTTCCGCTGTAAAGATGCTAGTCTCCGGAGGCAAGCGACACATATAAGTGCGATCAGGAAAAACAACAGAGTAGCCAACACCGTCCGCTGACTTAGACCCATCGGTGAAGACAGAAACGGAGCGGGAGTGAGAAGAAAAGTGCTTGAGGAAAAGGCGTTTTAGAACCGTAGGAGGGGTAAAAGCTTTAGTGATACGGGTCAAGGAAGTACAAAACCGCGGAAGAGGGACCCTCCACGGGGGCAAAGAAGGAACAACACGAGGAGAAACATCAGAAATACGAACGGAGAGAGAATCCTGTAGGCGAGATAACCGTACAGAAAGAGGGAGGTGGTGAAGAGGAACAGGAACCGCAGGAGGGGTAAAAGTTAAAGCACGACAGAGGCGAGAGGAAGGATGTTGCAAGGACCGCGCAAGATAGCGAAGACAGTAGCGATCACGGCGGTCCTGGAGAGACAGGAAGCCAGTGTCAACATACAAGCTAAGGATGGGAGTCGAACGAAAGGCACCAGAACTGAGGCGCAACCCAGTATGGTGCAAAGCATCAAGACGGCGAAGAGTAGAAGGAGAAGCAGACGAGTAAGCAGGGCAACCATAATCGAGCTTAGACAGGACGAGAGAGGAATGTAAAGCAAGGAGAGTGCGCCTATCTGCCCCCCAAGAAGTATGGGACAAGACCCGAAGGAGGGTAAGGGCCTTAGAGCACTCAACACGGAGGTAAGAGATATGGGGAGACCAAGACAAACGAGTGTCAAGGAATAACCCCAAAAGCTTCGCGGAATCTTTGTATTGAAGGGGATGACCATAAAGTGACAAAGAGGGACGAAGAACAACCCGTTTCCGCGTAAAAGTCATGGCACAAGTCTTAGAAGTAGAGAACTTGAAGCCATGACCTGTGGCCCAAGACGACACAGCATCAATTGCAAGTTGAAGCCGGCGTTGAAGGAGAGGCGAATCATCACCCTGACAACAAAGGGTAAGATCATCGACATGGAGAGCGGAGAAGACACCAGAAGGAAGAGAGGAAAGAAGACCATTGAGGGCAACCAGAAAAAGAGTAGTGCTCAGAACACTACCCTGGGGCACACCTTCGTATTGCTGAAAAGAGGGAGAGAGAGCGGTACCAAGGCGCACCCGAAAGGAACGACGAGAGAGGAAGCTGCGGAGAAAGAGAGGGAGATGACCACGAAGGCCAAAAGAATGAAGTTGAGATAGGATATGATAACGCCAAGTGGTGTCGTAAGCCTTTTCTAGGTCAAAAAGGACGGCAACAACGGAGGTCTTCGCAGCAAAAGCAGTACGAATATAGACCTCCAAGTTCACCAGGACATCTGTCGTGCTGCGGCACTTGCGGAAACCAAATTGAGAAGGGGAGAGGAGGTGATGGTGTTCCAGGAACCACATCAGACGAACGTTAACCATACGTTCAAAGAGTTTGCAGACACAACTTGTGAGAGCAATAGGGCGAAAGTCCTTAGGGGAAGTACTCAGAGACCCCGGTTTGCGAACAGGGAGGACAACGGCATCGAGCCAGTCCTCAGGGACTGACGACGACTCCCAGATCCGATTATACAGACTCAGTAAATACTGAGACGTGCTCGGAGGGAGATGGCGAAGCATCTCATAATGAATACATCGGAGCCCGCCGCCGTAGAACCGCAGAGGGCCAGGGCAGAACGAAGTTCAGAGAGAGAGAAGGGATCATTATAGGGAAGCTGAAGATGAGTGCAGAAATCTAAAGGACGAGACTCAAGGACAGGTTTACGAAGAAGGAAAGATTGGGGAAGATGAAGACCAGAGCTAACAGAAGAAAAGTGGGAACCCAGTTCGGAAGCGACCTGCAACGGGTCCGCCACAAGAGTATCACGGAGGTGAAGGACCGGTGAAACATCGGGAACGAACTTACCCGCTATCTTGCGGATACGCTTCCAGATCTGGGCCAGAGGGGTCTCGGACGTAATTGTTGAGACATAAGATGCCCAACATTCACGTTTAGCCGTACGGATGGCCCTACGGGCCACCGCACTCGCTTTCCGAAAGAAAAGAAAAGAATCGGTCGTCTGCCTACGGCGGTGCCTCTTCCAGGCTGCACGCTTACAGCGGACAGCCCGAGCACAGTCCGCATTCCACCAGGGAACGCACTTCCGTGGACCCCGAGAGGAAGAGCGAGGAATAGAGCGGAGGGCAGCGTTGAAGACAGTGTCATGAAAAAGGAGGAGAGCGCGAGAGAGAGGCAGAAGGGAGAGGTCAGAGAGAGCAGCACTGAGGGTAAATAGGGTCCAGTCTGCCTTAGCAAACTGCCACCTAGGGAAAGAGAGGGAAGGGCGAAAAGAGAAAAAGGAAACAAGGATGGGGAAATGATCACTTCCATGGAGGTCATCAAGAACCTGCCACGTGAAATCTAAGTAAAGAGAAGAAGAGCAGAGAGAAAGATCAAGACAAGAAAGGGTGCGAGTCCGAGAGTCCAAATGAGTGGGCTCACCAGAATTCAGAAGAGACAGGGAAGAAGAGAGGAGAAACGGCTCAAGGAGGCGACCCCGGGTATTCGTCAGAACGTCACCCCAAAGAGAATGACGACAATTGAAGTCACCCAGCAGGAGCACATGCTCCGGCAAGGAGTCCTAGGAGGTGTTTCAAATCAGGAAGAGAGAGCGGGACACTCGGGGGGAGATAAATGGAACAAACTGTGTACCATTTCCCCACAAAGATACGAGCAGCAGAACAATGGAGAGGCGAAGGAAAAAGTAAAGGAACAAAGGGAACATCAGCCCGAATCAAGAGAGCAGAAGAATTAAAAGCCCCAGCAATGGCTAGGGGGGGGGGAGGAGAGAAAGGAATAGCCACGAAAACGACCAGGACGAGCACCAAGCATTGGCTCCTGGAGACAGACACAAAGGGGCGAAAACCGCGAAATCAGAAGTTGGAGTTCGAGGAAATTGGCGTAATAACCTCGAACGTTCCATTGAAGAATGGACAACGACGAGAAGAGAAAGGATAAAAACAGAGAACAAGGAAGAAACAAAGGCGAAAGAGCAACAGAGCACGTTAAAGAATATCAGGGTCGGGATCAGGGTCAGCAAAGTCAGGGTTAGGGGGCATGGGTAAACGGAGCAAAGACGGAGGGAAGGAAACGGGAGAACAGATCAGAGGTGGGCGGGCAGGGTCCGGAGGAGGAGGAGGAAGAGGAGGAGACAACGGAGAGGAGCAGTCAAGGACAGCAGCAGGAAGAGGGGGAGTAGAAAGAGGGGAGCGCACCCCAGCAAGAGCAGCAACCGAAAGGGAAGCAGGGGCCAAAGAAACCTCCATAGCAGGAACAGGGGGCGCAAGCACTGAAACGGGAGGGGAAGGAGCAACAGAGCCAGAAGGAGGAGCTGAGGAAGAAAGCGAAGCCTTCTTACCCGCCGGGGAAGAGGAAGGAGAGGAGCCAGGCTTACGCTTCTGACTTAAAGAGACCGGTGTCCCAGTAACTACGTACCGGGCAACGGATTCCAGTGTCTCAACAGGAGAAGCCGAACGAGAGCACACACGACGGCCGTTAGGAGAGCGATGGACATCCGCCCGCACCGACAGGCGGTGGGGAGAGCCGATAGATGGAGGAAGAGGATGGGAAGGAGGATCGGAGGGGGACGAGGAAGAAGACACAGAAGACACGACAGACCGGGTAGAAGGAAGGGGAACCCCAGACAGAGGACCAGGAGGAGGATCCTTCGGGAGAGAACCCAAAGGAACAGAGGAGGGGGCAGTGGGCGCATCAGGGTCCAAGGCCCGGAAACGGTTGTGAGTCTGAGGAAGGCGGGATGGACGAGGAGAGGAAGAGCGCAACACGCGAGCATAAGAGATATTAGCATAAGGCGGGAGCCGGCGAACCTGGTGCCTCGCCTCAGGAAAAGATAAACGCTCCCGGTGCTTCAGGTTGAGGACGGCCGCCTCAAGCTTGTAATGGACACACGCACGGGAGAAGGTAGGATGGGCCTCACCGCAGTTGAGGCAACGAGCCTGGGGTGAAGTGCACTCCGACTTAGAGTGACCTTCGCCACCACACAAAGGACAGAGAGAGACAGTCCCGGAGCAGCGGAGGGCACCATGCCCAAATCTCCAGCACTTGTTGCAGAGCCGAGGAGAAGGAATGTACTCCATGACAGAGCACCTGGCACCAGCAAGAATGACAGAGGGTGGAAGGGTCCTACCATCAAAGGTAATCTTCACAACCCGGAGGTGTTGACGGCGACTACCACAAGGGGGACGAGTAAACGTGTCCACCTGGAGAATAGAATGGCCCTGGGCAGCGAGGATATGTCGAATATCGTCGTGGCAGTCGCGCAGGTCCCGAACACCGGTCGCAACATGGGGCGGGAGCAAAATAGTGCCAACACTGGCATTCAACTGAGCGTTCTTCGAGACCCGAACGGGGGTCTCGCCAAGGCAGGATAAGGCAGCCAAGCGGGAAGCAGCATCCTGAGAAGGAGCAGCAACGACACGTGTACCGAGACGAGTGGGGTTGAAAGTAATGGAGGCATCCACGGAATCAATGAGATGTCGATGGAGGGAGAAATCGTCAGGAGGCGCAGAATCAAGAGGGAGGAGATCAAAATATTTGGCCCACGAAGCGGGACCAAACAAGGCTTGATAGGTAGCAGAACTGGAAGGAATCGAGCGAGGGCGGCCGTGACGAGGACGGCGGTGAGAACCCCCAGAGAGAGAAGGGTTAAAAGGCGCAGTAGTTACAACTAGAGAAGGAGTCGCGCCAGGGGACGAGGTAGTCACCACTGGGGGCTTGGGGCTCGACTCAACCACAGAGGAGGGAGGGGAGCCAGGGGAAGGAGTCAGAGAGGCCAAAGGAGGAGCAAGGTCGGGGCCCAATGCAGCGGAGGCTACAGAGCCCGGTCTTCCAATACGGACCGACTCGGGGGCTTGGTCGCCCACCCCACGAAACTGAGAAGGTAAGCCAGAAGCAGCCGAAACAGGGGTTATCATCTTGACGAAAAGAAGAATTCATTCACGAATGTGCCCCCACACCCACCATGGAGCCACAATTAGAGGCAGGACACCCAACAAGAAGCTATCGCCGATCTTGTCGGGGCCTCCTAGGGGTGCGTCGTGAGTATACGCCCCACAAACGCCACCTTAAGAAACCGACAGTCCGTCGAGATCGGGTTCAGTGACGAAAGGGGGATTGACAATAAAAGGTTCCCCTCGCTCTCGACGTCGGGTACTACAGTTCTACGGGTGCAAGAGTATGCCTCCTCAAGCACCCGGGCGTCAAAATAGAAGAAGTCCAAGGGAAGAACCAGAACGAGCAAAAGGTCGGCAGGAAACGGCAAGCAGATAGGAGAAGAGGGGGGAGAAAAACGAAACAGAAGGAAAAGGAAAAGATGCCCAGCAGAATTGGAGAGGACGGCAGCAGGAGCACAAGGCTAGAAAAGGACAGAGGACTGTCCCAAGGAGCATCATACTCCGGCAGCCGCCCACGAAGCCCCCACACGGTGACAACGAGCTGAGCGGGGAGGGGGCTAGAGTTTGCAAATAACAGATTTCATGAAGTGGCTGGAACAGCACAAGTCTCTACCTTTTACAGATCTCGTCAACCTTATCTTGGTGGATGAATTCCTCAGGCGTGTTCCTAGTCTTGTACGTCTCTATCTAGCAGACAAGGAAGAGAAAAGACCTTACTAGATGTGCACAATTGGGTGACTCCTACAGTCTTATTCTCAGAGTACCATCCGACACACCTTCTAATAAAACATCTTGGTTTAGTCCTGATAAAGTGAGTACCAGCAATGTGAACTCCTCGTTGTATTGCAATTACTGCAAAGATTATGGGCATACCATAGAAAAGTGTACCAATCCTCACTGTAAAGTCAGTCGTGAGACTAAGTCCAAATCATATACTAAAACTCATAAGATTCCTCAGCCTGTGATGAATATTTTTGTTTCGTCCACTGATCTCTCTTCAACAGACACCTGTAGTTTGGTACTGTCTCTGCCAGCAGTGAAGTTTCGGAGGGAAGGCTCAAAGTGAAGATCTTGAGGGACACAGCTGCTCTACAATCTATTCTTCTGAAGTCGGCTGTACCCAACGTCACCTACACTGGAGAAACTGTCCTCATCACGGACCTAACTGCAACTTCTCCTTATCCTCTTGCCAGAGACCGCCTGGATTGTCCATTTATGCAAGGCGAAGTCCAAGTCACCATCCGGGAAAAGCCTTTTCCCATGTCAGGAGTTCACCTTCTTCTGAGCAACGACTTGGCAGAAGATCAACCTACGAACCTTATCACAGAAAAACCTCAGGTATGTGACTCATCAGTGGAAAATCCTATCCTGCAGTTTGTTAAAGAGGTCCAAGCAAGTGATTCTGATGACGTCTCTCATCCTGTCCTGGTGACGCCACAAGCCGCTCATCTGCAACCAGGTGTTCCAGCTGTGCCTGAAGATTCTCGGAGCCTCTCACCATGCAGGAGGTCCGTAAGTTGCAGAGAGGATCCTTCCTTAACATCTTTATTCTTACAGGCTGAGACACAACTTGACTGTATCCCTGCGTTCTTTGTAGAGAACAAAGTGCTATACTGACATTACAGATCCAGGAAATTGGAGGACAACAATCAGGCCAACATCACCCAACTGGTAGTTCCTATCAGCCTGCGATCGGATATCTTGCGTCTGGTCCATGGATTTCGCTCACACTACGGCTTCTACAAAACTTTGAAACAGGACTGCTACTGGCCAGGTATGATTAGAGATATTAAACTTTGTGAAAACTAGCCAAAAGCCCCAGATGACAGGTAAGCCGAACGCTCCTCTATTCAAGGCACCACTGACGCAGGTACCAGTGTATTCTGAGCCGTTCAGCCATTACATCAACGACCATGTCGAGCCTCTGTCAAAGACAAGCTTAGATAACGTGCATATAAGTAATATCCCTTGTTCTACTATTAGGTTTTCTACAGCAGTTTCCGTCCAGAACAATACGGCTGCTAACGTTGTGAAGCACCTCAGGAAGCAGTGCCCGCAGTGCGGACATACCCAGGAAACTCAGAGCAAATGTGACATCATCTTCTCCAACGACCTGTGTAAGAAAATCAACATCTCTTAAATTAAGATATTGTCTAATCCTTTTTGTTGTACTTTGCCTGACTGCAATGGTTCTAAATTCTCGATCTCTTCCAATACCAGGAAAGATCCTTCTCTCTACTAACCAAATACAAATAAACTTGCTCCTCCCGACAACTTTACCAGCCCTCGGCTAAAGTATTGCAAGACAAACCTTTGCAAGACAATGCCTTCCATTGCATTTGAACGACGTAAAGATTGTCTTGTACTGACTCCATTTTCGATCCGCCAGGTGTTGGGGAAACTCTGTCTTCCACCCTGGCAATTAGAAACACCATCACTTCACAGCAAGATGGGATCACGCACTCCAGCTACTACCGTAAATAGAGGAACCACTCAACATCCTACCCAGCGTGCAACACAACGAATCATCAAATCAACAAGGTTACAACCGCAACTTCCTCTCGAACTTAAATATTCTTCGGTCCATGCCGCAAGCCCAGTTCAACAACAGTCTAGTACTTCGCTGGGTCCTGCAGCACAACCTCAACATCTCTTAGGACCTCAACATTCTTCATACCCTACATCAGGCTCAGTTCTCCAAACTTTGCTGAGTCCTGCCGCACCATGTGAACATCTTATATCACAAACTTCTTCGGTTCCTACTGCTGGTCCAGTTCTCCAATCAGCACTTGCTACACTGGGCCCTGCATATGATGAACCATCTCACCATCACCTCAGATCACCATCAATCCATTCAGCAGGCTCAGTTCTCCAACCAAGTCTTACTTATCTGAACCCTGCATGATTCAATCAACATCTACAATCACCATTCTCTTCAGTTTCTGCAGCAGACCCAGTTCACCAACCAGCACCAATACTTGCTACGCTGGGCCTTGTATCTGCAGCACATCATTTTCAGCAAGGGCACTGACAACATCGTCACAGACGTGCTTTCCCGAGTCCAGGAGGTGGAACATTCCACTTCAACTATTCTACACTCCCCTGCATTTAAAAAGACAATAGGAGTAGGCTTCGGAGGAGAGCTGTCACGGTAATCTCTCAAGAAGAGATTAGGCCTGCTCCATCCTTGCCTTTTCTACCACATCACATCTGCATATTCAAGAATTTACAGCAAAAATAACAATTACTTCTCAGACGTCTAGAAAGTACCACCAGTCTACCTCCCCAAGGGCCCGTCAGCCCATTGCACCTGGTGACAGCCCCTGGATGACGCCATTGCCTGAAAAAAGCGCAATTTTTTTTATTTTTATAAAAGAATACACAATGTACAAAACACACACCCGCCGAAAGAACAAGTCATGAACATACACAGGACAATATAACAAAGGAAGTAAACACGGATACACTAAATATACTCAGCAAAAACCAAGAAAGAAAACACATGACACAAGGCATAAAAAGAGACAACCCAGAAACGGGCACAGTATTTACCACAAAAAACAGAACAGAACATGACATAAATAGCACACAATATAAAGGACATAAAACATAGACACATCCACACAACCGTAAGTACAGAAATACAAAAGGAGAACGCACATACAAGCCCAGCCCAACAACCCAAACACAGGTGCATAAAAGTACATAACAGGCCTCCGAAACCCCTAACAAAAAGGCAAAATTACAAAACTACATTAAACAAAAAAACAGGGAAATACAGAACATTGAAATTCACAGAAATAACCGAGTACATTTCTGTTTTCTTCCTTTGTTTCCTCATGCATAATAAAAAGTCATAATACAAAGGCAGAACACAAATCAAAGAAAGAACAGATAAATAAGACATAAATAGCACAAGGCAAAGTACATGGCACATAAAAAGAGACAAATAACAATCAGTAATGGCAAAAAGAACACCCATAACACAGGAACAGTAGTACATGAAAGGGGAGGGGGGGACAAAACATAAACCCGGGCACCCCCCCCCCCCCACACAGAAAATCACAAAATACAGAAGAGGCACGCTCCAAAGACATAGGAGCAAACAAGCACACATACCATAAATAACAAAAATGCACAAAACATACAAGGCAAACAAAAAGGCCCACGCAGGAGCCAGGGAAAACATAAAAACCACACCCACACACAAGCACACCAAAACGAACACCCACCCACAGGAGCAACCACAACAGAAACAAAACAACCACACACACACACCCCGCCCATCCCCCGCCGAGGAGGCCCATCGGAGGACCGGGGACCTAAGACAAACCGGAACAAGACCCACCCAACCAACCCACAGCCAACATCCACGAGCCCAACCCACGACCAATCACTCAAAAACAGCCCCACGAACATACGCACCAGTAAACCAACCGCAAAATCATCCGAAAAAGCACGCTGCAGCCACCACCAGGTGAACTGTAAGCGTCCTCTCAAAAACCCCAAAACCCTATCAACCCCATAACCCTCCCTCCGGCCAACCCACACACAATACACATAGTCAGCGACAAGAAGACATAGCGTATTACGCACCCGTCGAGAGCCCCTCGGAAAAGACAAAAAACAAAAACGGCAAAAATCCACCCCGACATCCCGGCCCACAAACCACGGCCAACACAGCACGAAACCCATCAAGCAAACCACTCAACCTCTCACAAAAATAGAAAACATGTAACTGAGTCTCGGGCAAACCACAGTGGACACACGCGTCAGAGGCATGCAAACCCAGCATGCACAACCGGTCATTTGTCGCCAACGACAAATGCAACATGCGAAACAACAACTCTCGCTGCTGCGGTGCCAAAACCGCGCCCTTAACGCCGCCCACACCTCCCCCCAATCCCAACACGGGAATAAAGTCTCCACCAGCAGCTGAACACGACAAAATAGAACCCCATAAATCGCCTTCACCGAAAGAGACATATAACCCGGACAATGACAGACAGCCCGAAGAATGTCTACCGCCCAGGAGTAAACAGGAGGGGTACAAAAGGCCACCTCCCGACAAACACAACAATCCACCAAAAAACTGAACTGGACCGAACAATAAAAAATACACAAAGCATTGAGCCCCCCACCCAATGCTAAACCCTGATGCAACGAGACCCAGAACAACGCCCCAGCCCTGGTAAACACATTAAGAATTCCAACCCCACTTTCCCACACAGCTAACACCAACGTCGAGCGACGAACCGGGTGGTAACAACCACACCACACGTACCTATAAACCTGACGTTCCAACCCCAGAGCCAGCCGGCGATCTAGGGGGAAACACCGAGCCACGAACCAGACACGTGACAGAACTTTACAAGTAACAAGCAACGCCCGCTGATAGATTGTTAACGGGAGTGCAGCCAACAACCCAACCGCAACACCACCACTACGAGAAACCGCACCCCAATTAAATTCCAAAGATCTCTCATAAGAAGCGAACCAGGTGATCCCCAGAACACGCAGAGAGGAGACCACCGGAAACCAAGACCCCTCCCACACAAGGCGAGAGGACCACCCACCGATACCCATAAGACCAGATTTGGCACGATTGACCTGGGCCCCAGTGGCCAACTCAAACCTCTCAACCACGACCTGGACAGCCCTAACAGAACCAGCAGAGGCCACGAACAGGATGGTATCATCCGCATAACCGCAGATGGGTAACCGAAGATCAGAAGGCAGCCGGGGGGGTGGACGGATCAACACACAAGCCTTGACCGCCCGAAAAAAAGGCTCCTGAAAGAACACATAAAGGAGCATGGAAAGCGGACAACCCTGCCTCACCGAACGGCGTACAGGGAAAGGAGCACTCAAGAACCCATTGATGCAAACCCGACTGCAACACTGAGCGTACAACATACGCACCCAACGAACAAACAAAGGCGGAAAACCAAGCCGCTCTAACACACGAAAAACAAAAGCTAACGACACACGGTCGAAAGCCTTAGACCAATCCAGGCAAAGCATCGCTGTCGACAAGCGAGAGCCCGACACGTACAGAAGCACATCCCGAAATAACGCATTGCACTGCAGCAACGAGCGACCTGGAACACCACAAAACTGTTCCACAGAAACAACAGACGCAACAACACGGCGACACCGACCAGCTAAAATGTTGGACAGGATCTTATAGTCCACATTCAACAAAGTACTGGGCCTCCAGTTTGAGAAGAACCACAAATCGCCCGTTTCGGGAGCAGCCGCACAATCCCAACACACTGAGACATTGGCAGAACGCACCCCCGAAGGCAAGTCCGGACCACCTCCAAAAGAACATCACC
The DNA here is from genome assembly GCF_040958095.1 of Procambarus clarkii. Lineage (NCBI taxonomy): Eukaryota > Metazoa > Arthropoda > Malacostraca > Decapoda > Cambaridae > Procambarus > Procambarus clarkii. The sequence goes on along the minus strand of NC_091162.1, from coordinate 1,983,041 downwards.
CAACACATCCCAAAAGGCAACATAAAACTCGACAGGAAGACCATCCGAGCCCGGCACCTTCCCGGAACGAAACGACCTCACCACATCGAAAAGCTCCCCCAACGAAACATCTTCCTCCAAACCAACACAATCAGCAGCAGACAACCCCAGAGCACAACCACCCAAGAAACCTTCCACAATCGCGTCGTCCCCTACCACCTCCCCATAGAGCGCAACCAACTCCTGCCGCACATAATGCAACACACCACCGGTGTCCGAAACAACGGACCCATCCGGCCGTTACAGAGCCGTAAAAAGAACATCGTCCCGCGCAGCCTTCACCTTCCCTAAAAGAAAAGGAGAGAGCCGTTCCCCGTCAACACGTTCACTCACATGAGCACACACATGAACACCCTCGGCCCACTCATTCCGCAAACCACAAATACGCTCCTTACACTCCGCAATCTCCCCAAAACAGTCAATCCCAGCATTGTACCACACATTCAACCGTGAAAGCCTCACCTGGAACAACCGAAGCAACCCAAACCTTCCAGCAGCCTCACGTTTGGCAGCCACCCGAAAAAACAGCCGACATTGCTCCTTACACAACTCCCACCAATCTAAAACAGAAAGAAATTCACACCTCCGGGCGAGAACCCCGACCCATCAAACCCGAAACTGCCCACAAACCCTCGGAGAACGCAACAACCCACAATTCAGCTTCCACCACCCCGCGCCGACCCGCACCTGACTGGGCACACCAACCCGGACCACCACGAGTCCGAGAAAGCAACCGGGACAGTGTGGAAAGCAAACACAGAACACCCCCCCCCCCCCCCGCCAGTAACATAGACCCGATCAATCCGCGAACGCGCCCCATGCGCAGCAAAAGTAAAAGCCAACTCGCCCCCATATAGCACAGCAGCATCCTTGAAACCGCAAGAACGCACCACCTTCAGCAGCGCACCCGAGACATTCTGCGGGCGGGCGCTACTAGAGTCCCGCGCACTCGTCACACAATTAAAATCGCCACCAAAAACCATACTCCACATATCATGACGCAGGAAAGGGAGAAGCCCCACCCGAAAAAACTCCTCCCGTTCCCGACGGTGCGCCACCCCCGAGGGAGCGTACACCGTCAGGAACGGAAGAACGACCCCCAAAAACTCAACCCTCACAAACAAAACCCGCCCATCCTCATCCATCTCCGTGTGAAGCACGGAGAAGGAAGCCCTCCTAGAAAACAACATAAGCGTCCCCCCGAAGGACGTCCTCGGCGGGTTGAACACAACATGAAAATGCGCACTTAAACACTGCAGCACAGACACCTCACGAACATTATGCTCCTGGATCAGAGCCACATCCACACGCTGCTCCTGCAGAAAATCCAACAGGCCCAACTGGACCCCAAGATCATTTAAACCTCGAACATTCAAAGACTCACATACAACAGAGGGCGCCATCGGGAGAACCTCAGGACACCCCCAACCCAACGCGTCCCCCAGGGGACACAACCGCACCTGCAGCGGGAGCCACATCCACACCACCAGGCTCAACCCCCTGCCGCACCCCGGAAGACGACCGGCCAGGAACCGCCTTCAAAATCACAGGAGAGACACCATGCGAAGAGGGCGCCCCAGGCGTCGAGGACACCATCCACAGTTTCTCCACTGCCTCCGCCACCTCGAGCCTGACACCACGCTCAACGCCCCGCTCATCCCCAGATCCCGCTTCCGAAGGGGGAGGAGGATCCACTGGAGAAGCGGAGGGAGGAGCACCAGCCAAAGCCACACCACCCGAAGCCTCGATTCTTTACCCAGGGGGGCCCCTGCTGTGCGACCGATCCCTTGGAGCGCGCTTCCGTCGAGGAACAGAAGAGCCCAATGCAACCACAGGAGGTACAGCACAAGCGACAGCAGGCGGCTGTGCCACGGCACCAGCATCAGGAACACCGCAGGGCTGGCCGTCAGGAGAGACAGTATCAACACCACCCCTGGCCTCGGGAAGCACACCGGCCACTGCACACGGGCTTCCCACCGGCTACACATCACACACGTCGGATTCCAAGGAGACACTCGGGTCGCGATGTACCTCCGCCGCCACCAGCATAGGCGCACCTGAAGCAGGACCCGCAAGACCAGCAGAGTCAACAGACAGAGCAGAGGACCCAGCAGCAGACGGAGAGGTAGGGACAGCAGGGGACGACGCCTTCAGAGCCCGGGCCCACTGGGGGCGCCCCAGCCTCCGGCAGAAGTGGAAAATCATCCGCATGGAATACCGACGGGTCCTCCGGGCGAGGGGCACGGCAAGCTCCAGCGAAATGTCCCACCTCACCACACCGGAAACAGGAGCGAGTCTGCCCCTGGTAAAACACACACAGCTACCCGAGTGGGAATAGCCCCAGAGAGCCGCATGCGCAAAGTATGCGCACCCATACGGAGCCCCTTCAGGCGCCCACTAAGCAGACAGGTATGAGGCTGCCCCACCACTTCACCATGCCGACGGAACGTGGCGGACAGCTCATCCTCAGGAAACTGCACTGGCGCACCATGAACGCTTACATACGTCAGGGGGCCCCACGGATCGGAGACCTCCACCGTCACAGCAGAACCTGGAAGTACATGCGTCTGTGTACCCCAGCGGCGCACAAACAGCTGATACACCTTCGCCGAGGAGAACGTCACCGCCACCCAGGTAGGGGAAAGTTTCTCTACACCGTAGAGATCATGGTACTCCACATGCATGACGTCCATAAGGGCAACCTCCACCAAGGGCCAGTCAACGGGGGCCGAGAAATCAAGCCGGGCGGTGTCGACCCAGCGAACACGGCCACCACTAGCCGATGCCATAACACCCGCCAGGCCCCGGCCAATGGCCGCACCACACCGTCAACAAGACGACCACCACGCAGCAGCTACAGGTCAACACTGACAGCCCGGGCCGAACGTCAGCGCCCTCCGGTAGCAGAGCGGCCTAAAAAAGCGCAATGGTAGTTTGAGTGAACCGGCTCAAAGTTATCGACGACACCAGCGTCACCTGGATGGCCGTTTCTCCTATATATAGAGGCTTGCCAGCTCCAACAAGTCAGAATACTCTCTCGTGCTCAACTGCCGAGATCTGTTAACATACGTCTCTGTGTGGTAGCAGATTTATGCAGCCTGGCTCACAGTATTCGCGCACCATTTTATTGTTTGCACTTTAACGTAAAACAACTTTGTCTGTTTGTCTTTTGTATTTGCACACTTTGAGCACAGCCAAGTTTTTATACTATTTTTGTTCTGTAAGTTGATTAAGATAATTCTCATAGTAAAGTATTTAAAAAAAATTATCTGTTTTATCCTACAGAGTCCTCAGTGTTAAGATAAATAGCAGTCTTAACTTTTTTTTCTTTGTGATCAGCATGCTCTTTAGAGACAGCGCTCCCATCCATTTTCACGTCACAAGGGAAACTCTATAATTTATACAGTGAAACTCTTGGTAAACTTGTTATGACCACGCATACACCAGTATGATTATACCGAGATTGGTGTATGAATGTGCTCAAACTATACAGTGATATCCTGGTCGATAGCTTTGTATCACGAATATTGTGTATATGATGTAATCTCATGTTACCATATATTAATCTTATTTTATGTATTGTCAGTGTCTGACATGCATTTCAGAGTCTATATTAATTCTGTATCAAAGATGTATGACGTGTAATTGTGGATATATATATAATAGATGTCTAGTTATAGCAGTAGCCTAATGTCATAGATTTGATAAAACATCTATGTATGTTTATTGTAAGTAATGCTATCTAGGTAACATTATGTGGACCATGTTAGAGAGTGTATACATTTAGTGTCTACATGTATTCATCACGTGTATACTGAGAAGATTCCATGAGTGTTGTACCTTGCATTACCCATTTGGCCTGACATTATATGAAATTTTCGCAGTGAAATGTTTTCTACTTAGACAATCTTATGATACACATGTTGTATATATTTAATATATTTGTATACCTACGTATGACCGTTGGTATGTCGTCAAATCCTCACTAACATCCCCCCCCCTCCCCTTTCCCCTAGTGAAGTACCGACTCTGCCAGTGTTGCCATCTCATATCCATGTGATTTCTTTATGTACTTATTTTGTAATTCATGATAATTTCCTTAATGTATCGAATTACTATTATATATCATTATGTAAGGTTGTGCCTTATACTCTTAAGTTGTTGTATTGCGAATTAGAAGTTCCAGAGTGAGTTTATATTGTAAATGAGTTAGCGAGATTTGAAAGTTGAAGGTCCGTTAACTTATTAGTTGGTAACAGTGTCGCCTCTCGGCAAAAGTGCCTCAAGACTTCACTGTTCTTTGATTTTTCAGGCGAGCGGATGTGGTAGGTTTTTGTCCGTGAATTGTGACCATATATTGGTTATTGTGCCTGCTAGATGTTATTCATGTATCTGTATGCACTTATATAGGTCATTTTCTACTGTTGTTCATTATGTATACCAGGTGTTAGGTGATTATTATGTGTCTTACTGAGGTGATATATTTTGAGGAACTTGTGAAATGCCAAGGTGCTGTATGTGATATTATTCTTCTTACCTCATGTGTTATTGGTACACACCACCATCCTTGTTGGTATTAGCAGCATATAGGCACTAGTGGTCCACTGCGCTAGGCAAAGTTCCTGGTGTCGGATATTGTTGATTGATGCAGTTTGCAGACCTATTTGATGTATCATGCTCGGTTGTTGAGAAGCTGGATATAGTATTAGTGTTATATTAGTAGTGTTGTAGTATTACTGTTATGGAAGGCTCTTAATGCCAGTAAACTGGAATATTTGTTGCTAGCTTTTTACTCCCCTAGAACCTTGCGTGGTATGTGTCCAGGCTATGCGTTCCAGTGATGCTGGAGGTTACTACCTTAAGATAGGTATATGGAGGTTATATCTCCCAGACCATGACACTTGTAAACTTGCAATGGAGGGAAGATATGACCACACATACACCAGTACGATTATATTATGGCTGGTGTATCATGCGGTCAAACTGGACAGTAAAATATTAGTTGATTAGCCTAATATTACCATCACTCCTGTCTGAAATCTTTTTTTGGAAATACGCTAGTTCAAAGCAGAAGCTTAAGGTTGTGTTTCATACAACTACCATTACATGTCAATGTATTGAAATGTTATGTAGGACATGCTAGAGGTATTATGATATCGTGTGTATATTATTGTGTAGATTTATATATATACTTGAGGTATGACTAGTGGATATACTGTGATCTAAGTCTTAAACAACATAGGTATAACGGTCGACCGGTAACTGCTGGAAATGCTCCCATAAACCACCCACCTCAATCGCCCCCTTGGTAAGCAGTCTCCAGCCAGTATTACCATTAGTAATATAAATGAGTTCTTTGTGTGTTAGCATTAATCGTGATATATTACTGTATACCTTTCACTCCTGTCTGTCTCTCCAGCTTTTACACTTGCCTCCTGTGTGGCACTGTGTTAAAGGATTTCTGGAAATCCAAAAAGTATGCTGTTGGCCCGCCCCTCTTTCTTGCATCATTTTTGTAGCCTGGTCATAGAATTCAAATATTCCTCAATAATGGCAGTCCTTACCCATGGTACTTTACTTAGATTTCATGTGGCAGGTTCTTGATGACCTCCATGGCAGTGACCATTTCCCCATCCTTGTTTCCTTTTTCTCTTTTCGCCCTTCCCTCTCCTTCCCTAGGTGGCAGTTTGCTAAGGCGGACTGGAACCTATTTACCCTCAGTGCTGCTCTCTCTGACCTCTCCCTCGTGCTCTCCTCCTTTTTCATGACACCGTCTTCAACGCTGCCCTCCGCTCTATTCCTCGCTCTTCCTCTCGGGGTCCGCGGAAGTGCGTTCCATGGTGGAATGCAGATTGTGCTCGGGTTGTCCGCTGTGAGCGTGCAGCCTGGAAGAGGCACCGCCGTCGGCAGACGGTCGATTCTTTTCTTTTCTTTCGGAAAGCGAGTGCGGTGGCCCGTAGGGCCATCCGTACGGCAAAACGTGAATGTTGGGTATCTTGTCTCAACAATTATGTCCGAAACTCCTCTGCCCCAGATCTGGAAGCGTATCCGCAAGATAGTGGGTAAGTTCGTTCCCGATGTTTCACCGGTCCTACACCTCCATGATACTCTTGTGGCGGACCTGTTGCAGGTCGCTTCCGAACTGGGCTCCCACTTTTCTTCTGTTAGCTCTGGTCTTCATCTTCCCCAATCTTTCCTTCTTCGTAAACCTGTCCTTGAGTCTCGTCCTTTCGATTTCTGCACTCGTCTTCAACTTCCCTATAATGATCCCTTCTCTCTCTCTGAACTTCATTCTACCCTGGCCTTCTGCGGTTCTACGGCGGCGGGCTCCGATGGTATTCATTATGAGATGCTTCGCCATCTCCCTCCGTGCTCGTCTCAGTATTTACTGAGTCTGTATAATCGAATCTGGGAGTCGTCGTCAGTCCCTGAGGACTGGCTCGATGCCGTTGTCCTCCCTGTTCGCAAACCGGGGTCTCTGGGTACTTCCCCTAAGGACTTTCGCCCTATTGCCCTCACAAGTTGTGTCTGCAAACTCTTTGAACGTATGGTTAACGTTCGTCTGATGTGGTTCCTGGAACACCATCACCTCCTCTCCCCTTCTCAATTTGGTTTCCGCAAGTGCCGCAGCACGACAGATATCCTGGTGAACTTGGAGGTCTATATTCGTACTGCTTTTGCTCCGAAGACCTCCGTTGTTGCCGTCCTTTTTGACCTGGAAAAGGCTTACGACACCACTTGGCGATATCATATTCTATCTCCACTTCATTCTTTTGGCCTTCGTGGTCATCTCCCTCTCTTTCTCCGCAGCTTCCTCTCTCGTCGTTTCTTTCAGGTGTGCCTTGGTACCGCTCTCTCTGCCTCTTTTCAGCAATACCAAGGTATGCCCCAGGGTAGTGTTCTGAGCACTACTCTTTTTCTGGTTGCCCTCAATGGTCTTCTTTCCTCTCTTCCTTCAGGTGTCTTCTCCGCTCTCTATGTCGATGATCTTACCCTTTGTTGTCAGGGTGATGATTCGCCTCTCCTTCAGCGCCGGCTTCAACTTGCAATTGATGCCGTGTCGTCTTGGGCCACAGATTATGGCTTCAAGTTCTCTACTTCTAAGACTTGTGCCATGACTTTTACGCGGAAACAGGTCGTTATTCGTCCCTCTTTGTCACTTTATGGTCATCCCCTTGAGTACAAAGATTCTGCGAAGCTTTTGGGGTTATTCCTTGACACTCGTTTGTCTTGGTCTCCCCATATCTCTTACCTCCGTGCTGAGTGCTCTAAGGCCCTTACCCTCCTTCGGGTCTTGTCCCATACTTCTTGGGGGGGGGGGGGGGCAGATAGGCGCACTCTCCTTGCTTTACATTCCTCTCTCGTCCTGTCTAAGCTCGATTATGGTTGCCCTGCTTACTCGTCTGCTTCTCCTACTCTTCGCCGTCTTGATGCTTTGCACCATACTGGGTTGCGCCTCAGTTCTGGTGCCTTTCGTTCGACTCCCGTCCTTAGCTTGTATGTTGACAATAGCTTCCTGTCTCTCCAAGGACCGCCGTGATCGCTACTGTCTTCGCTATCTTAAGCGGTCCTTACAACATCCTTCCTCTCGCCTTTGTCGTGCTTTAACTTTTACCCCTCCTGCGGTTCCTGTTCCTCTTCACCACCTCCCTCTTTCTGTCCGGTTGTCTCGCCTACAGGATTCTCTTTCCGTTCGTATTTCTAATGTTTCTCCTCGTGTTGTTCCTTCTTTGCCCCCGTGGAGAGTCCCTCTTCCGCGGTTTTGTACATCCTTGACCCGTATCACTAAAACTTTTACCCCTCCTACGGTTCTAAAACGCCTTTTCCTTGAGCACTTTTCTTCTCACTCCCGCTCCGTTTCTGTCTTCACCGATGGGTCTAAGTCTGCGGACGGTGTTGGCTAGTCTGATGTTTTCCCTGATCGCACTTATATTTGTCGCTTATCTCCGGAGACTAGCATTTTTTCAGCGGAGCTTTATGCTATTCTCTATGCTCTTCGTCTCCTGCTTTCTCGTTGTTCAGTCTTCCTTTGTAGTTGTTGTTGACTCTTGTAGTGCCCTCATGGCTCTCGGGTCCTTTAATCCGGTTTATCCTGTAGTTGTCGAGATCCAACATTGGCTGTTTCTTGTTCACAGTAAATTTAAGTCGGTTGAGTTTTGTTGGGTTCCCAGCCATATTGGCGTGTCTTTAAATGAGCTTGCGGATGCTGCCGCCAAGGAAGCTGTCCGATCTTGTCCCATCTCTCGTAAAGGTATTCCATATTCCGACTTTTACCCGGCTATCCATTCCTCCGTCCTTACCCGTTGGCAGGCTTCTTGGTCGTCTGTTACTGGAAGCAAACTACATACTCTTAAATGTTGTGTTTCCTCGTGGCCGTCCTCCTACCACTGTAACCGGCGATAGGAAACAGCTCAGGCGAGGTTGCGTATTGGCCATACTCGCTTAGCCCATGGTCACTTGATGGAGCGCCGCCCTGCTCCTTATTGTCCTAGTTGCATTGTCCCTCTTACGGTCGTGCATGTCCTTCTTGAATGTCCTGACTTCCAGGATGAGTGTGTGTCTTGCTTTCCGACCGCCCGTCGCGGTCACCTGTCCCTCAATAGAATTCTTGGTGACTCGGATACTTTTGATATCGTTCGCCTTATGCGTTTTTGTTCTCGTATTGGCATCCTTGGTGACATTTAGCGCCCTCTGATTATTCTGCGCATTTGATGGTGCTACTAAGCCTTCCCGGTTTGGTGACTTCTTTTGATAATTACTTACTTACCCATGGTACATGGTGCTCACCAATGGTACTCGGTCCACACCTATGGTACTGTCCTCATCCATGGAACACGGTCCACACCCATGGTACACAGTCCTCAACCATGGTACACAATACTCACCCATGGTACACAGTCCTCTCCTATGGTACACGGTCCTAACCAATGGTACACTGTACTCGTCTATGGTACACACTCCTCACTCATGCTACACTGTCCTCACCCATGGTAAACTGTGCTCACCCATGGTACACGGTCCTTCACCCATGGTGCATGGTCCTCACCCATGATACACAGTCCTAACCCATTGTACACTGTCTTCACCCACGGTACACAGTCCTCATCTATGGTACAGTCCTCACCCATGGTACACGGTCCTCACCCATGATACACAGTCCTAACCCATTGTACACTGTCTTCACCCACGGTACACAGTCCTCATCTATGGTACAGTCCTCACCCATGGTACACGGTCCTCACCCACGGTACACAGTCCTCACCTATGGTATACAGTCCTCACCCACGTTACACGGTCCTCACCCATGGTACATAGTCCTCACCCTTGATACACTGTGTACACCAATAGTACACAGTCCTCACTAATGGTACACAGTACTCATCCTCGGTACACAGTCCGCACCCATGGTACACGGTGCTCATCCCATTGAACATGGTCTTCACCCATTTTACACTGCCCTCACCCCTTAGTACTGAGTCCTCACATACGGTACACATTCTTCACCCATAATATGCAGTCCTCATCCATGGTACTACGGTCCTCACCCACGGTTCACGTTCCCCACCCATGGTACATGGTCCTCACCTCATGGTACACAGTCCTCACTAATGGTACAGGGTCTTCACCCATAATACGCAATCTTCGTCCGTGGTACATGGTCCTCACCCATGGTACACGGTCTTCACCCATGGTACACGGTCCTCACCCATGCTACACGGTCCTCACTCATGGTACACGGTCTTCACCCATGGAACACTGTCCTTACCAATTGTCCACAGTCCTCACCCATGGTACACTGTACTCACGTATGGTACACGGTCCTCACCCATCGTACACAGTCCTCTCCCATGGTACACGGTCTACACCTATGGTTCACTCTCCTCACCCATGGTACACTGTCCTCACCTATAGTAATCGGACCTCATTCATGCTACACTGTCCTCACCAGTGTACACGATCCTCACCCCATGGTACACGGTCCTCACCCTATGGTACACATTCCTCACCCATGATACACGGTCCTCACTAATGGTACACAGTACTCATCCATGGTACACATTCCTCTCCCATGGTACAATGGTCCTCATCATATTGAACACGGTCCTCACCCATTGTACACGGTCCTCACCCATCGTACACTGTCCTCCTCCATAGTACACGGTCCTCACCCATCGTACACTATCCACAACTCATAGTACACGGTCCACACCCATGATACACACTCCTCTCCTATTATACACTGTCCTCGCCATGGTACACTGTCCTAACCTATAGAACACGGTCCTCATCCATGGTAAACTGTTTTCACTCATGGTACACAGTCCTCACCCATGGAACACGGTCCTCACTCATTGTCCACGGTCCTCACCCATCGTACACTAACCACACCCATTGTACACAGTCCTCACCCCTGGTACTGTTATGATCCCAGGCAGCCGAAAAACGAGTCTCCCCTTTGAGAATTATTCTATCAAGCCTGACCTGACTAGGAGGTCGGAGATATACAGACATGAAGATACATACATGAAATAACTGGGTAAATTCGCTAAACAGTTTAAGACAATGGGCAGTGAACAAAAAAACAAGGAAATGATTTGACACAAGATGTGGATAATTTGCTGGAGGCTTGAGGCTCGCTTGAGAGGAGCTTGAAACACTTAAGTAGCAGACATCGTGAGGGGAAGCTGCACTCTGTTTGAGCTCACGTTAGAGAAGAACCCCTAGTTGATATACCTTCAAGAGGAAGGAAGTGTGCCGACGTTCCAGCTGTGGAATCGAGCAGGGAATGTGTGGTCTCAAGTCCTGAACGGCAAGGAGAGTTTGTTAAGCCGCCCAGAGACATTTTCGTGGGCCGTGGGAACGCCCTGGTCAGACTCCTTCAGAGGGAGAGCACCCTGCAGGAGACATTGTTGTGGTAAGCCCAAATTTAGCCAGTTTACAGTGATTGCCAGTAATTGATCGTGTTCCCAGCGATCATAGCGAATGTTTATTGATACGTTAGACATGTTTTGGTAAGGCAGGAAACCTAAATAAGATGACGAAGATGAGAGAGACAGCTGGAGAGACTGCGCAGCAATGTCCTCTCCCATCGACCGCCTGGAGCCAACTGACCTGCTGCGGAGGACCACTCCCAGAGTGAGAGAGCCGCCAGCTGGGCAAGGTGGAGCATGGACCAGCCCAAACGGGAAAGTCCACTCTCACAGTATGTAGAGAGCAAAGAGATGTTAGGTGCGAACATATTGTGTGGTTTTTATTTAGTTTATGTGATTAAGAGGAAACGTTTTTATTGGTGTGTTACTGGGTTGCAGGTTTGTCTTTGGAAGGAGTTGCTAAGAGAACTTCGAGGCCAGCAGAGGAGGATTCAGTGGATGTAACTCCCAGGCTATTGAAGAAATACTGAGCTCTGTGGAAGAGCAAACCCTATAGTAAGGAGTTGGACCTCAAGCTGTGAGAGGAGAAGCAGTGGAGAAGAGTTCACATGCTTTTGTGATACCAGTGGTGAAGTACCATTGTTGATCAAGGAAGACTTCATGGAGTAGCAGCCAGGAGAGCTGTGGAGGACCCTGGTAGAAGTGGTGAAGCACCACTTCTACCAGGGTTGCTCACTGTTGCTCAAGGTGCAGCAGCCTCGAGAAGCTGCAGAGGATCCTGGTAGATAAATCCGGAAGAACCTGAAGATATCAGGGTAGTGAGCTTCCAGATGTGGAAGGGAAGTTCTGGTTGATTACTTGTAGGGAGTTGGTAGAGTGTTTGTTTGTCATTAGCGTGCAAGATGCTATGAAAGGTGTGTGATTGTTTGCCATTTTTGTGCCAAGGAGTACTTATACTGAAGTATAGAGTTACGGTCATAGGCTGGATTACCTGCAGAGACGTACATATGTGTTTTAGCACTAATAGGGTGATCGATTGATCATTGTTGTATATCAAATAACATTTATACAAATATTTATGTTACTGCATTCATACGCTGGTTTTCCTTGCACATGTTTATAGATATATATTCTCTTGCTGATAGTGCAACATTGTGTTATAAGACTTGTCCTACTTGAGGAGGTTGGTAGTATTAGGTGGTGAATCAGGAGATAGGATACCACTTGATAAGCAGATGATAGAGTTCTGATGGTGTGTGAGTGCAAACTGACTGAAATAGTATAGAGTGTAGGATTCATTATTATTATATGTGTGTATGTATTGTGTCTGTGCTTTGTCCAGAAAAATGTATTCAAATTTGCTGGTGTTTGCCCTTGTCCTAGTGAGGCTTCCCAGGAAATGGGAAAGAAGGAGAGAGAAAGAAAGAACCAAGAACCACAGCTGTGGACAAGGTAGAACGGAATAGTAATAAGAAAACAAAGGGGATTGAGGAGATTATATCACATAAGGAGAGAGTGGGGAGTCACAGCAGCTCGAGTGGGTGTGTGCACATGACAACGAGGCTCAGTATTGGAGCCGCATCCCCTAAACGTGTGGCATTGAGCCCCTCTCCAAGAGCCAGAAGTGCCCAGGGTGATCTCCTGTTAAAGTATAAGCACTCTACCGAGTTTTGGGTTGGGTTGTCCATAAAGAAGGATCAACGACAACACCTACCACAATAATAATTGGGGGCCTGTCCGGGAGAGTGAACTGACACACCCACACCCTGTCCAAGAGTGGATTCGTACACCCCTTGTTGAAATAGATAAACTGTGTGACCGCAGGTATATATTCTCTCTCTTGGGAAGCCTCACAGGACAAGATGGATAAGGTGCAAGCATTTGTGGAGTCAGGCAAGCCTGAGGACTTGCAAGGTTGCACGAGGGACCAATTAAAACAAATAGCAGAAAAATATGGCATCAGGTTGAAAGCATCTAAAGTAGCTGGGATGAAGGATGAGATCCTGAGGCAGTTGAGAGCCAAGAGTGAAGCGGCAGAACAAGGAGCCCAGAAAGGAGCTGAAAGTGGAAAGAAGAATCATGGGCAGGATGAAGTGGGATCCCAGGGATCGAGTAGGAGCAGTAAGAGTAGCTGCAGTAGCAGGAACAGGAGTCTGGAAAGGTTCCAATTAGAGCTCCAGATGCAACAACAGCGTGAGGAGAAACAATTCCAGCTGGAAAAGATGAAATTAGAACTCAAGATGAAAAATGAAGCCGAGAGGGAAAAAGAGAAAACCAGACTGGAGGTAGAAAGAAAGACTAGAGGTGGAGAAAGAAAAAGCCCAGGTCGAAAAAGAAAAAGAGAGAACAAAACAAATTGCAGATAGAAGCGAATAGAACCTTGGCTGAACAAAAGATTGAACATGGGTTGCCAGAGAATACCACCCAGGTATCACACTCACCAGATGTTAGGGTTAGGGAAAAGGACTTTCCATTGTTTGTTCCCGATGAGGCAGAGAGCTTTTTTGAGCACTTTGAAAAGGTAGCCAGCATCAAGCAGTGGCCACAGGAGGAATGGGCCCAGCTGGTCCAGTTAAGATTGACCGGTGCAGCCAGGGAGGCATACACCCAATTGTCACTGGAAGAGTGCCAGGATTATGCTACTGTAAAGAGCAGCATACTGCGCTCGTTTCAGCTAACCCCAGAAGCTTATAGGAAGCGCTTCAGAGAGATGGTGAAGGTTGGAGCATGTACTTTTGCTGAGACAGCAAGGGATCTGGAAAGACGATTCCAGAAATGGATTGAAGCTGCCAGAGTTTGATCTTACGCTGACCTGAAGCAATTGATGGTCATGGAAAAGTTCTCAGAAATGATACATCCCCAAAGCAAAGTTCAAGATCCAAGAAGCAGGGGGGTAAAGGAGGTGAAAGATGCCGCTGATAGGGCAGATATTGTTACTGAAGCATACAAGAGGTTGAGGGAGAACAGAGTGAGAAGCGAGGCGAGACACAGCAATAGCAGACCCGGTGGAGTCTGGGGAGGAAGAAGTTTTGGGGGGCAGACAAGCAGACCAGCTAGTTTTAAGCCCCAGGAAGGAAAGTTGCCGAGTCTGCCTGCCGGAGGTAAGCAGGAAAATAAAAATGTGCAGAGGAGACAAGAGTTCAATGAAGCTCCACAGAGTACGAGTAGTACGTCTGGCCCGAGGAACTTCAATACAAGATGCAGAGTCAGATTCACTCGGCGGAGTGTAGGAGAAATTTATCCCAAATGAGGTGCTACAAGTGCAACAGATCGGGTCACATGATGCGCGATTGTCGGCAGGGCAAGAGAGTCGTGACCCTGACCACGTGTGATCCCCGGAAGAAGTACGTTGATGTACAACAAGACAAACTACAGAAGGTAGATTTGATGAACGAGCGGTATAGGCCGTTCATCAGTAAAGGTTGGGTCGGCATAGAGGGTCAACCCGTGGTGGAGGTTTGTATCTTCAGGGATAATGGGTCCAATCAGAGTTTGATTCTGAGAGACCTAATCGGAAACGATCGACTGTTAGCTGGCAGTAGGAGGAAAAAGGTACATGGGTTGTTGTCTAAGAGTGACATGCCCGTGTGTTCTGTCCAGTTGAAGTCAGACTATTTGTCGGAGGAGGTGATGTTGGGAGTGTGCCCCAACATACCTGTTCCAGGAGTCCAAGTGATACTAGGGAATGACTTGTGTGGGTTCAAGGTGTTGCCAGAGCTGATAGTAAAAGCTGTGCCGGAGGAGTACCAGAAGGACCGCGGTACGAGTGGAACACCGGACAAGGTACATCTAGCCAGCATCCTTAAAGATGAGGCAGAGGACAGTCAAGTCATCGTATACCCGGCCTGTGTAGTGACAGAGTCGGAAGTAGCAGCCGAGGTCGACACTGATGATGATATGGCAGTGTCGACTCCACTAAGGGAGGAGGTCAACATGGACATGTCTGGCCAGTTCGGTGAAGATCCAGCTCAGAAGAATGAGGATTCGAGGAGACAGAAAGTGAAGATGACCCTACCTGAAAGGTTCAGCGTGAACCGATCAGACCTGATTAGGGCTCAGAAAGAGGAGTTTATAGATCTAATCAGGGAGGCGAAAGGGGGAAACTCATGTCCGGAGTTCCCCTTGTATTACTACTTAGACAATGACGTACTAATGAGGAAGTGGCGACCGGACAAAGCCGGCGCAGATAAGGTATGGTTGGAGAAACACCAAGTGTTAGTGCAGAAAGAGTCTAGGGTGGCAGTGCTAGAACTAGCCCACTCCGTAGATATGGCAGGGCACTTAGGGAAGAGAAGAAGACTTTAAATAAGGTACAGGAGCACTTCTACTGGCCGAACGTGTGGAAGGATGTAAAGAAGTATTGTAGGACATGTTTGGCGAGCCAACGTGCAGGTAAGCCGGCTCCGGCTATACCGAAGGCACCTTTAAAGCCCATACCGGCATTTGGCGAGCCTTTTGAGAGAGTCTTGATTGGCTGTGTAGGTCTGTTGCCTAGGACCAGAAGAGGCCACGAGTATTTACTGACCATAATGTGCACAGCCACCAGGTTCCCTGAAGCGATCCCCCCTGAGAAGAGTGACGTCGAGATCCGTTCTGGATAGACTACAGAACTACATTGCGTGGGTAGGAATGCCCAAGGTTTTCCAGACGGACCAGGGGAGTGTCTTCCAGTCGAAGTTGTTTATGGAAACTGTGAAAGGATGGAGGGTAGAGCAAGTGCACTTGTCACCATATCACCCTCAGTCGCAGGGAGCATTGGAACGTTTCCATGGAATGCTAAAGATCTTGTTGAGGATATACTGCGCTGAGGAAGGGAGTAGTTGGGATGAGGCATTACCATTCGTGTTGTTCGCCATCAGGGATGCGGTAGTAGAATCGCTTGGATTCACCCCATTTCAACTGGTGTACGGACACTCCATGAGGAGCCCAGTGGGTGCGCTGAAGAAGCAGCTCACCGTGGATAGGCCTAAGGTGGGTGTGGGACGATATGTGAAAACTTTTAGAGAGCGACTCTCTAGGGCCAGAGATTTGGCCAAGGAAAATTTGAGAACATCCTAGGCAGAGATGGTGAGATATCACGACAGGAAGGCGAAGGGCAGGAGATTTCAATAAGGAGATCAGGTGTTAGTCCTACTGCCGGTGAAAGGAAGTATATACGAGTCGAGATTTTGTGGACCATATACCATCCAGAAGGCGCTAGGGGAGGTGAATTATGTAATACACATGCCAGATCGTCCGAGGAAGTCACAGGTTTGCCACGTGAACATGATAAAGAGGTACTATGACAGAGATAAGCCTCTAGGCGATAAAGAACAGATGGAAACCCCGTCACTGACGACTGTGCTTTGTGTGGGAGACGGTAAAGGAATAGAAGAGGAGAACTGTAAGTTAGAGAGGGCTCATGGCGCAAAGATATCGAATACGGAAAGCCTGGCCAAGATAGGTGAGTGTCTGAGTCATTTGGAGGATGACCAACGCCAGGAACTAGTGGAGATCCTCCAGAGGAATAAGTCACTATTCACGGACATGCCCAGAAGACACCGCTGAACTGTGCACGAAGTAAATGCAGGGAGTGCTGACCCCATCAAGCAGCACCCTTACAGAGTTAACCCCGAGAAAGCAGCGGCGATGAGAGCAGAAGTAAAGTATCTGCTAGATAACGACTTGGCAGAGGTTAGCGACAGTGACTGGAGTTCGCCGTGCCTCCTCGTGAAGAAGAGTGATGGCACGTACCGGTTCTGCACCGATTACAGGAAAGTGAATGCAGTCACAGTCGCTGACTCGTTCCCGATACCACGAATAGATGATTGCATAGATCGGATTTGGAGTGCACGCTATGTCTCGAAAACAGACCTGCTGAAGGGATACTACCAGATTCCCCTGACCGAGGAGGCCAAGAGGATCTAAGCGTTCGTGACACCCGACGGTTTGTACCAATATAAAGTGGTGCCGTTTGGAATGAAGAATAGTGGTAGTTGTTTCCAATGAGTAATGAATCAGGTATTACAAGGCACGACTGGATGTGCAGTGTACATCGATGATATTGTAGTGTTCGCTGATTCCTGGAAGGATCACATGGATGAACTTTTAGATTTATTCGATTGATTGGAGAAGGTCAACATGACGATCAACTTAGCAAAAAGCGAGTTCGAGAAGCCCGCCTGGAGTACCTTGGGTATATAGTAGGGCAAGGTGAGGTTGCTCCGGTAAGAACAAAGGTGGAGGCCATTGACAACTTCCCAGTGCCCAGGAGTAAGAAAGAATTGTTGAGATACCTCGGTATGATTGGATATTACCGGAAGTTCTGCGGAAATTTCTCCACCATAGCCGCTCCTATGACGAGTTTGCTGTCAAAGAGCAAGAAATGGGAGTGGAATGGAACAGCACAAGAAGCGTTTGAAAAGAGCAAAAGAATGTTGACCGAGGCGCCTGTACTAGTGTCGCCCAATTTTGGAGCACTGTTTAAGTTATTTGTAGATGCCAGTGATATAGGGGCTGGAACTGTACTGACGCAGCAGAATGATGGAATTTACCGCCCCGTGTCCTTCTTCTCGAAGAAGTTTGTTAAGCACCAAAGGTTGTACAGTACGATCGAGAAAGAGACTTTGGCCCTGGTGATGGTATTGAAACATTTTGAAGTGTATGTGAGTGGGGAAGGACACCCAGTGATGGTGTATACAGACCATAATCCCCTAGTTTTCCTGGGAAAAATGAAGCATGCGAACCAGAGGTTAACCGGATGTTTTTTATTGCTCCATGAGTATGACCTGGTGATAACGCACATAAGGGGCGAGACAATGTAGTAGCTGACGCATTATCTCGAGCCTAGCCACTAGAATAATTCTCAAAAAACAGGGGAGGGAGTGTTATGATCCCAGGCAGCCAAAAAATGAGTCTTCCCTTTGGGAATTATTCAATCAAGCCTGACCTGACTACAAGGTCGGAGATATACAGACATGAAGATACATACATGAAATAACTGGGTAAATTCGCAAAACAATTTAAGACAATGAGCAGTGAATAAGAAAATAAGGAAATGACTTGACACAAGATGGGGATAATTTGCAGGAGGCGTGAGTCTCGCTTGAGAGGAGCTTGAGCCACTTGAGTACCAGACATCGTGAGGGGCAGCTGCGCTCCGTTTGAGCTCCCGTTAGAGAGAAACCCCTAGTTGATATACCTTCAAGAGGAAGGAAGTGTGCAGACGTTCTAGCTGTGGAATCGAGCTGGGAATGTGTGGTCTCAAGTCCTGGACGGCAAGGAGAGTTTGTTAAGCCGCCCAAAGACATTATCGTGGGCCATGGGAGCGCCCTGGTCAGACTCCGTCAGAGCGAGAGCGCCCTGCAGGAGAACATATTGTGTGGTTATTTTCGTTTGTATGTTTAAGGGGAAACGTTTTTAGTGGCGTGTCAATGGGTTGCAGGTTAGTCTTTGGAAGGAGTTGCTAAGAGAACTTCGAGGCCAGCAGAGGAGAATTCAGTGGATGGAACTCCAAGGCTATTAAAGAAATACTGAGCACTCTGGGAGATCAGACCATATAGTGAGGAGCTGGACCTCAAGCTGTGAGAGGAGTAGCAGTGGAGAAGAGTTTACATGCTTTTGTGATACCAGTGGTCAAGCACCATTGTAGATCAAGGAAGATTTCATGGTGTAGCAGCCTGGTAGAAGTGGTGAAGCACCACTGTTGCTCAAGGTGCAGCAGCCTCGAGAAGCTGCTGAGGATCCTGGTAGATAAATCCGGAAGAACCTGAAGATATCAGGGTAGTGAGCTTCCAGATGTGGAAGGGAAGTTCTGGTTGATTACTTGTAGGGAGTTGGTAGAGTGTTTGGTTGTCATTAGAGTGCAAGACGCAGTGAAAGGTGTGTGATTGTTTGCTATTTTTGTGCCGAGGAGTACTTATACTGAAGTATAGAGTTACAGTCGTAGGCTGGATTACCTGCAGAGGCATACATATGTGTTCTAGCACTAATAGGGTGATCGATTGATCATTGTTGTATATCAAATAACATTTATACTAATATTTATGTTACTGCACTCATACGCTGGTTTTTCTTGCACATGTTTATAGATATATATTCTCTTGCTGATAGTACAACATTGGGTTATAAGACTTGACCTACTTGAGGAGGTTGGTAGTATTAGGTGGTGAATCAGGAGGTAGGATACCACTTGATAAGCAGATGATAGAGTTCTGATGGTGTTGGAGTGCAAACTGACTGAAATAATATAGAGTGTAGGATTCATTATTATTATTATTATTATATGTGTGTGTATGTATTGTGTCTGTGCTTTGTCCAGAAAAATGTATTCAAATTTGCTGGTGTTTGCCCTTGTCCTAGTGAGGCTTCCCAGGAAATAGGAAAGAAGGAGAGAGAAAGAAAGAACCAAGAACCACAGCTGTGGACAAGGTAGAACGGAATAGTAATAAGAAAACAAAGGGGATTGAGGAGATTATATCACATAAGGAGAGAGTGGGGTGTCACAGCAGCTCGAGTGGGTGTGTGCACATGACAACGAGGCTCAGTATTGGAGCCGCATCCCCTAAACGTGTGGCATTAAGCCCCTCTCCAAGAGCCAGTAGCGCCCAGGGTGATCTCCTGTTAAAGTATAAGCACTCTACCGAGTTTTGGGTTGGGTTGTCCATAAAGAAGGATCAACGACAACACCAACCACAATAGTACACAGTCCTCACCCATGGTACACTGTCCTCACCCATGGTACACAGTCCTCACTAATGGTACACGGTCCTAACCAATGGTACACTGTACTCACCTATGGTACACGGTCCTCACCCATCGTACACTGTCCTCACCCATGGTACACTGTCCTCACACATGGTACACGGTTCACACCCATGGTACACGCTCCTTACCTATGGTACACTGTCCTCACAGATGGTACACGGTTCACACCCATGGTACACGCTCCTTACCTATAGTACACTGTCCTCACAGATGGTACAGTCCTCTCCCATGGTACACAGGCCTCACCCATGGTACACAGTCCGCACCCATGGAACACTGACCTCACCCATGGTACACAGTCCTCACCCATGGAGCACTGACCTCACCCATGGAACACTGTCCTCACCAATTGTCCACAGTCCTCACCCATGGAACACTGTACTCACCTGTGGTACACGGTCCTCACCCATCGTACACAGTCCTCTCCATGGTACACTGTCCTCACTCATGGTACACGGTCCACACCTATGGTACACACTCGTCACACATTGCACACAGTCCTCACCTACAGTAATCGAACCTCACTCATACTACACCGTCCTCACCCATGGTACACGGTCCTATCCCATGGTACACGATCCTCACCCATGGTACACGGTCCTATCCCATGGTACACGATCCTCACCCCTTGCTACTCAGTCCTCACATATGGTACACGGTCTTCACCCATCATATGCAGTCGTCATCCATGGTACACAGTCTTCACCCATGGTTCACTGTCCTGACCTATGATGCACGGTCCTCACCCCATGGTACACAGTCCTCATTCATGGTACAGGGTCTTCACTCATAACATGCAGTCCTCGTCCGTGGTACACGGTTCTCACCAATGCTACACGGTCTTCATCCATGGTACACGGTCCTCACTCATGCTACATGGTCCTCACTCAATATACACGGTCTTCACCCATGGAACATTGTCCTCACCAATTGTCCACAGTCCTCACCCATGGTACACTGTCCTCATGGTACACGGTCCACACCTAAGGTACTAAGTCCTCACCCGTGGTATACTGTCCTCATCTATAGTAATCGGACCTCACTCATGCTACACTGTCCTCACCCATAGTACACGATCCTCACCCCATGGTACACGGTCTTCACCCATAATATGCAGTCCTCATCCGTGGTACACGGTCCTCACTAATGCTATACGGTCTTCATTAATAGTACACGGTCCACACCCACCATGGTACACAGTCTTCACACATGATACACGGTCCTTACTTATGGTATACTGTCCTCAACTATGGTACACGGTCCTCACCTATGGTACGCGGTTTTCACCCATGGTATCCTGTCCACACCAAAAGTACACGATCCTCACTAATAGTACACAGTCCTAACCCAAGATACACAGTCCTCAAACATGGTACAAAGTCTTCACCCATGGTATACTGTCCTCCCCCATGGTACTCAGCCCTCACCCATGTTACACGGTTTTCACCAAATGTACATAGTCGTTACCCATGGTACACGGTCCTCACCCTTGGTACACATTCCTCACCCAGGATAATCTGTCCTCATCCATGGTACATGGTCCTCATCAATGGTACACAGTCTTCAGCCATTGTACACTGTCCTCACCCACGGTATACAGTCCTCACCCATAGTGTACAGTCCTCACAAATGGTACACTGTCCTCACCCATATCACATGGTCCTTGCCCATGGTACACAGTCCTCATCTATGGTACACTGTCCTCACCCACGGTACACGGTCCTCACCCATGGTACACAATCCTCACCCATTGTACATTGTCCTCACCCACAGTAAACGGTCCTCACCTATGGTACACAGTCTTCACTCATGGTACACTGTCCTAACCAATAGTAAACAATCCTCACCCATGGTACACGGTCCTCACTCATAGTGTGAGATTTTTTTCTACGCCTACCTCCCTTAGGAGGTGGACTACAAGTTTAAAGGCTGCTCACGGCAGTTAAGCATGAGTCCAATAGAAAAAGGAAAAGCTGGAGCAAACCGCCAGGCCTCCACCACTAGGGGTGAAAACCTGTCCACAATAGGCCGCTGGTTCCTCCTAGTTAAACAAGACTTTAAACTAATAAAGGGTAACCGACGGGTTCTCACAATCAAATATTTATATTTGATGTGGCACTATGAATAGGAATTCGAATTCCCAAGACCAGCCGTCATATCAAAAGATCACATCGACATTCAATCGTATAAAGCAGAACATGGGTGGAAAAGAATGGTTGAAGGGTTGACATCAAAGACTGTTTTCTATAAAATAACAATTTATTAATAACAAGAGACTAATCTACTACATTATCGTGTTTACATTACGTTAATGTCTATCCAGTGGCACGATAACAAACAGCTAATTAGCAACCTTTGCTGTGCGGCTGCATACTGAACTAACCTGAACACAGTTGTGCCCACTGACGATGCAATAATGCAAATCAAAAAAAATATCACAGACTAAGTTACACTACAGAGAGTGACTCGTTACGTTAATGTCCATCCAGTGGCAATTGCAACACAGCTATTCAGCAGCCCCTCGAGAAATGACAGCAGTCTCCATCTTGCTGACACTTCGGGCTGACCAGTGAACTAACTGAACAATGATGGATGCCCACTGATGACACAAGCTTGCAATCAATAATGTCACGGCTTCACGGTAACAGATACTATAATCACAATCTTCAGGGTCCTCCAACCGTAACAGGAGTGACCCCCGTAACTAGGCGGGTAGTCCATCAGTGACTCCCCCCATCACAACCTAATGTGAACACTCTTTGCAACCCCCTGCAGGGAGTTGCACTGTAACCAGTAAACGAATCCAGGCAAGGTGGGATTCTGAGACACAGCTCCAGTAATCCCAAAGTTACTTTACTCTCGTCACCCGACGATAAACAAAGGAAATTGCCTTAATCAATTACCAAATTGATTATGTGATTAATTACGTTAATTGACCGATCACAGCAGTCAGCAACAAAGTACTACGTTAATCACAAACAATTGTCTTTCTTAGACATGATGGTACTCTACGTTAATCAACACTAGTTTCCTTTAACACAAGTCAACTTGTTAACAATAACTCAAAGTCTCTCTTATATTACATCACACTTGACTCCTTGCAAGTATTCAGTGAGTAATTCCTAATTAAGGTCAAATGGACTACTAATTACATCCCCATTGAGTTACGTTAACTAAGCGTACCCCAACTTGGTTGCTTCTCAACAGTCGGTGTCAAAATTTACTTTAATGAGTGTTAATTACCCTAATTAACCCTGAGTAATTAATTAACTGTCACCAGGACAGATAATTAATCATCCATAAATGCATCTCACTCCGCACTGCCTAAGCAGGTCTCATCAAACACTGTGAATTCACGGGAGAAGAGTTAATTACTCCCCTAATTAACATGAGTGCATCTTAATCCACTGTCATCAGACAGGATATGATTAATATAACGATTTATGCTAGCTCCATGACCTCGCTTTACCGAGTCATCTGAGTCCTCAAGACTCCAGACGTTAATTACTCCACTAATTATCATGAGCCACTAATTGCTATACCCCAGAAAGGCAATTAGTCTCGAGCAAATTACGTTAACACAAATACTGACAGACTCTGACAGATCCTCTCCGACTACGTGAATTCATGATGAGAATGCTAATTACATAATTAGCTAGAGTGGTCAATTAGTTGTCACACGGACAATTAATTGCACACGAAACGTATCTCACACAAGCCCAACACTATTCTCCTATAACAGCTCTTACTCACTCAAAAATAACTGTGCACCCCTTATCCAGTAAATTACCCTTTAATTAACTCACTGAATCCTTAAGTCCTCAACACAACTTAAAGAAACAAAGTAACCCCAGTGTTACATTGGTCACACTTACAATGGCATGCATAACAACAAAAATGCACAGTCCTCATTTGGTTGCGGCTACTGCAACTCGTTAATTACTGTGCCCACACAGTAATGACACGGTTAGGCAACAACAACAGTATACCAATATTACTGTCCCCCTTATCTTGCAACCGTTGCAAGGGACAACTGTGATCAATCACGACTACTTCAGCAAGACAATTTACGTTAATATAAAGCATTGTCGCTACCCGGACAGCTGGCACTAATTCTCCTAATTAGGCAATTAACAAATCAATTGCTTGCTCTCATTAAGTACTGTGAATTCCCCTGAGTAATCAAAGAGGTCCCTTAAAGCCTCAACACAGTTCCTATGGCAGTAATATTGTATGCCTGATAATACTGCACAAACTTACAGCATAATGATGCCGTCAGCATACCCCACATGCTAATGACATCATTAGGCAATCATTCAGCAATCACATCTACTGACTCACCACACAACACAGTACATACAAAACATGCAAATGAAACACATGGAAATGGCATTCACATAATCAATGAAAATTATATCACCAGATAAATGTATCCAAAACAACGCAGACCTCAGGGTATCCACTGACATCCCTGCAACACTGACCTGCTTACCTCTGCAATGATATAATTTACATGCGGTACTATGGCATTAATCAAGTCTGAACGATTATATAGAATCGACAACTGGATCACTTATATGGTAAATCTCTACACTGACCGGTTACATACTCGAGTCAGTCTACACACATTATATATAACTATATATATATATCTACAGTGTGGTACCGTGTACAACATCCATCTCCAGGTACATCCCAAACAGTCACCAGGACGACAGTACAGACAGCTGTCTCTCAGCTGCTTCCCTACTTTGGCAGGGCTATTGGACAACACATCTTTTACCGGAATTTCCAATAGTCCTGAGACACTGTTACACTATGATTATTGTACTCACATTTACTCATATCCTCAACAATTCTTTCATTTCCCGGTCACTACCACTCTGGCTGTAGAACACCTAGCTCGCTCCTCGTGCGTCAACTAGGTGTGGCCCTAGGATGTCTAGGGAAAGTGGCCAAAGCATGTGGCCACCGCATGGTCCTAAGGGGAGGGTGGCCACGGGGTAAGCAGGGGACGTCACAGCTCCCCACCCGGGCTGAGCTGGCATGCGGGTGGCGCGCGGGTGGCCTGGGTGGTGTGGCTGCAGGCGGGTAGCGCGCACATGGGATGCCTCAGGCCGGCTTGTCCAGCACCCACAGGCATACTGAATGGGGATGGGAGAACCATCAACCACCCCCATCAAACCAGAGCATGCCTCGCTCGTACACTGGAATGATAATGGCCGGCGGCGTCACCACATGGCAGACCCAACAAGGTGGAATTCAAAGTCCAACAGGGGCCTGTAATATCACCACAATTACTCTGCCCATATTCCACCAATTGTCCACTAACACTAGACAGGATACTCGGACCCGATGTGAGGGATCAATCTGATACACCATGAGGCCTGCCAGCCGCCTCATGGTGAACACTGTAAACTGTCTCTTAGCTTTTTACTGTTCCTTCCGTACTCATTGGCCCCAATTTCAGGCAAATTGGGCCTTGACACAACCCAGGATGGTAGGAGTGCCCTGCACAATGAGTAATCAGGATGACACAGCAATTAACGGGGGTGGAGGTGGCAGGCTGCCACCCCCACCCAAAGTCACCTTCTCAGCTTGCCGCCCAGCTCAAACTGACGATTTGGCGGGCTAGGGAAACTCACATGCCCATCTCTCCCCCCTACCTTGTCTTGACCAATCAGCACAAAGCCGGCACAACTCAAGGTGCCGCTACCAATAACCGCTATTCAGGCCAAAACTCAGCTAGGGGTGAGGATGCCGCTACCAATCACAGGCGCCCCTCACCTTGTGGCGTCCTGTGACGTCACAAGGAGGGGGAGGCCTAGGACTGGCGCGATGTCTCACATTGTGGGGGGATGGGGGGGCGACGTTCACCCCTTTGTCCTTCCCCCCTCTAAAAAACCGCTTGAGTCAAATATCCTCTCATACCACCTCACTCTCAACTCTCATCCCATTTCACAGAAACAGGAAAAATTCTATATCTCACTCAACAGAGCAATCACAGACTTCTACCTAGTCTTAACCGACAGTCCTAAACATGAGCTTTCATCCAACACCACACAAGTGTATGTTAGTTTGAAAACTTCTTGTCTAGAGTCCCTAGAGCGACTAACCTAATCTAGAAAACTAGGAAAACTAGCTGAGGGAATCTTCATTCCCTTACAGATAGTACATGATCCTCACCCATGGAACACAGTGTACACCAATAGTACACAGTCCTCACTAATGGTACATAGTACTCTACCATGTTACACAGTCCTCACTCATGGTACACAATCCTCACCAATGGTTCAGATTCCTCACTCAAGATACACGGTTCTCACCCAAGTTACACAGTCTTCACCCATGGTACACAGTCCTTACCTATTGTACACGCTCCTCACCCATGGTACACGCTCCTCACCCATGGTACACGGTCCTCACCCATGGTACACGCTCCTCACCCATGGTACACGCTCCTCACCCATGGTACACAGTCCTCACCCATGGTACACAGTCCTTACCTATTGTACACGCTCCTCACCCATGGTACACGCTCCTCACCCATGGTACACGGTCCTCACCCAAGGTACACTGTCTTCACCCATGGTACATAGTCCTCACCCATGGTACACTGTCCTTACCCATGGTACAATGTTCTCACCCATGGTACACTGTCCTCACCCATGGTACACTGTCCTCACCCATGGTACACGGTCCTCACCCATGATAAACTTTCCTCACCAATGGTACACTGTCCTGACCCATGGTACACTGTCCCTCACCCATGGTACACAGTCCTCACCCCATGGTACACAGTCCTCACCTATGGTACACTGTTCTCACCCATGGTACACTGTCCTCACCATGGTACACAGTCCTTGTTACCTATCGTTCGTTACGGCTCGTGACCCTACAGCAGCCAAGCTTTAAGTACGTCTAGGGATACGAGAAAACTGCTGTTCTCAAGAGCGGATCACCAGTATAACCCCTTAATAAGTAATGAGCATATAAATAAAAATCTTCCTTTAGGACTGAAGAATAGATGCAAAATATTATATAGATATATATTCAAGACAGTATAATATAAAAACACAGATGGTAAAGTTAACTTATACAATAAACCAAAGTATTGTCATTTCACTTAATATAATATAATAAAATATGGCACAACAAGAAGTAACAGACTTATCTCCCACATGTTACTCCTCCTGGTTCCCCGAAGCTACTGAACTCTCGCTCTGTCGCCACCCACATTCTCACCTCCCGTCTGCCTCATCCCAGGATGAGGGATGGAAACTAAAGACTTTTTAATATTTAAAACTAATTGAACAACCACTTGTTCTCAAAACACACAAGAATGCAAATTACAGATAATAGTTACTTACAAAATATATAAGTATAATGCCACCTGTTTAATTACAGAAAATAAACAATTACCTAAACTAAATAAAAGTGACACCTGGAACTTCCAAACTGAACAGGTCCAGCTTTCCCGTATCTGACAGGTACTAGACCTGTGCAACGCAACCGCGCTCCTGTCTCCACTAACGCTGCCACACCATACGACAATTTACAAAACACAATGTGTGTACATATACAGGCAATGATATAATGGAAACAAAAATGCTATTTCAAATTTATATACGTATTCTGCTAGGAGTACGTAACACTTCCACCTCCAAGAAAAAAAATGCAATAGATTGAAGATCAATGGCATTTTTTCAAAGTAAAATGTATGACACTTGAGATTTATGGTATTAATTACACCAAACATGTAAAAGTACTTAGAACACATTTCTGGACAAAAATGAAAACACTCCAAATATAGTCTAACAGGAAACTCAGAAATTTCAGTCTTATGACTATGTTCTACATATGTGTCACTGGAGTATGCAAATTTATCTCTCCAAGGTACTATCTCATTTATTTCACTTTGTTTCAGATCATATTTCACACTCCTATCTACAACAGTATCATTAGTAGCATGAATAGAATTGTCAATAAAGGTAGCTGCTTTCACACAGTTATCATGGCAATTTAGCTTTTCATATGTTTTTACTATTTCTCTAAGATCAGTTCCGTATTTCCATGTGATCCCTTTTCCACATGGTGAAGTTTTCCAAGACAGACTCCATTTTCCATTTCTCCCCTTTCCTGGAGCTGAACTGCTAAATTGAAGCTGACTGGATGTTGAGTAGATTTGGGACTTCTCCTGGGTATGCTCTGACACAGACATCAGCTCATCACTCTTGATCCTCTGTGGAACACATACTCTCGCCCAATGGATACTAAAATTAGAGAAATTAGCATTAAACCTCACAATTATGCATAGGACTTTCCCATTCATAGAACCTTCCGAAACACAAGACACCGACTTAGCAAACCTTTGACCTTCAAACCAAGAAATGCAACCAAAGATAAGTGCAAAGACTACCTGATCGAACTGACTCAGATGATCCATAAGGAACACAGAAATCAATTGCCTCATAACTCTGTCATAACGATCAGTGAAAGAAAACAGGCATATGCCTAGGCACCATATCTCAATCAGAACTCCGAAGACAAGTTCACACCCCCTGATGGTGAACTTGAACACAACACACACTTTCATCAACCGTCTAGTCTGCCAAAAGACTAAATAAAACATGCCGAAAACTTTACAATCCTCACCATCACTTCCCAAATGATTTACGTCTGATGACAACCAATCAACCAAGAGGTTTAAGGGTCTTAACATCTTGAAGATGCACAGCAGGTTACCTGGGAAACGCCCAAGGACAATCTGAAACCCTTCACAATGATTAACTCTAGGTAGGATAACCTTATCCCACAACTTGAATTGCACACCTGGAGCCTCAAACATCTGCTCCCCAGTATGATTTAATCCTTCACCCACAATATGATTCTGAAAATCAACTCCAATATGACTCTGAAAGTCAACACCACACTTAAGTGGAACATACACTTTTATCACTCGTGCATCAAAATTAACTGGATCTGAATAAAGAGACACTGCTCTAGCATAACTCACCACTTCCTCAGAACTGGATGCACAACCTACTTGAGTAAACTCTCTCTGCTCCACCACAAGGCTTGACAAAGATGTCCCACAGTCCATTACTTCACAAGAAAATGGCTCCTGCAGAATAAAAGTAGATTTCAACATCCTACACACACTCTGACTCAATGTACACAATGAGAAATACTTACTCCACATAGAATAAGAATCACAACTCCGCAACTTAGATCCAAATGCTACTTTACCACTCTTAATGATTTTACCAAAATTTCCTCCCATGACTTCTGGAGCTGCTTGGAGTACTGTCTGCTCACAATCAATAATATCACTACCAAGCTGGGTCACATCCTCACAGACAACTGAAGAGGGAGGCTCAATGGGTCTCCATCTACTCAACAGAAGCTGATCCTCTGGCTGCTTTCCCACACTCTCCAAAACTGGATCTACAGTACAGACTGTCTCCTTGCTTCTCTCTGAAATCTTAGGGTCAGTTCTACTCAAAGCACTTAAATGAAGGGAATCTGAAACGAGCGGGCAAGTAACAGGTAGTTTGACCTCCTCCCCTATTATATCACCTTGACTAGGGTGAGGCGGGGCCTCTACAACAGACTTACTCTCGACAACTGATTCTAAACTTGGAGTGAGCGGGAATACTTCTGCCAACCCGACATCTTGTCCTAAACCATTCACTTGGCTGGAATACAGAGTCGTGGCTTTTAAGTTTCTCTCAACTCCTGGCACAACGTTCGTAGTGACCGGCAAGACAATGGTACATGGACATCCTTTCCCAATTTATTGGAATAAAGCAGAGTCATAGTATCAGGCTTACTCTCAACAACTAAATCGGCCACACAGGAATCTGGAACAACCACATCCCACTTCTCCACTGAAGGGGTACTGGTTACTGGAACAAATGCTTGAGTAACAACATCAGAACTGACAACTGGATTTATAATAGTACTGACATCAGCACAGGTAGAATGGACAAAACCATCTTCTACAACAGGTTCATTCATGGAACTAACTTCAGCACAGGCAGAATAAACATGGTCTGCAACTGGCTGTTTACACAAACGGGGATCATTCTCACCCACAACATGATTTATGGCCACATCATTACCCAATATAACATCCACACCTGGGATGGGCAACTGTGTACTAACACCCACAGTGCATAAACTTGGTGTAATGGTGGATCTGAAATTAATGTCTATTAGAGGTACAGTTTTACATCCTGCAACACTCTGAAGAACAACAAACTTTCCAGTATCTCTCTTTTCAACATCAGAAAGAATACTGGATGAAATTATGGTTTGGGAAGCACCTGTATCACGAAGAATAACCACTGGCTTCCACTTCCCATTAATACACAAAACTTCACCTGAAGACATATATGGTGAATACTGTTTCACCCAATTGGGGTTTACAGTTACATGTTTATTAGTAAGTTTATTTTGCACACCTCTGCAATAAATGAGACCAGTTGGTCGTAACTCAGGGTGCAATATAAAACATGAATGAATTCCATGGCCTTTTCTCTTACAATGGGAACAAGACCTTACAGTGGACACACCTGTGGAACCAACTGTAGGTTTAGAAATAACCTTATTATTATTTGACATTCCTGACAATGAAGTAGCAGGGTTAGGTTTTGTAAGAGAAGAGCTCATGGGAGTAACTGGAGTACTAGGACTGGATGGATTCTGATAAGGAGTTCGGTGAGCATTATAATTTACTCTACGACTAGACTTAGGTGAAGTGGCCGTAAACTGGGCCTTAGTCAACAACTCATGCTCATCCGCGAGCTTTGACAGCTTATAAATGTCTTACATTCTTTTGTTCTGCCATAAAAGTAGACAACTGGTCTGGGAGACTATGACAATACTTCTTCCATTATAAGAAGATTCTTTAAAGCATCAAAGTCAGTGACTGAAAGTGACTTTAACCATCTGTTGCAAAAATTCGTCTTCTGACGAGAAAAATCTGCTATTGTCTGATCACTTATCCTCCTTAGATTCCTAAACTTTTGCCTGTGTGCCTCTGGATTTAATTGGTAAGCATTTAAGATGCTTTTCTTTACAAATTCGTAATCAAAGCTATGAGCGTCAGGTAGGGATGTGAAAACCTCCTGACTACGCCCCTTAAATTGAGACTGCATAATGGCTACCCACTGATCCCTTGGCCAGTTCATACTGATGGCAATTTTATAAAAATGTGCAAAGAAAACCTCAGGATCCTCCTCATTGAACTTGGGTAACTCTATATACTTATGCGTCCTGATGGGATTATTATCACTATTTATTGAAACATTACTAGTATTTCCATGCCCAGCTGCCATACGCTGTGATTCAAGCCTGAAGTTAGTGTCAGCCATTTGTTGTTGAATCTCTAATTGTTGCCTTTTTGTGGCTTCTATTTGCAACTGTGCCTCAATTTCTAAACGTCTAGTCTCAAGCTCCCTCTGCTGAGCTTCAGCCTCTAATATTTTCTGTTCTTTTTGAGCTTCAAGTTCTAATATTCTCTGTTCTTTTTGAGCTTCAAGCTCTAATTGGCGGGCTTCTAACTCAAGACGCTTTAACGTCATCTGATCACTCGACTCCTCTTTTAACTCTTCTAGAATTTCTTCATCTAACTCCCCATTCTCAACAAAATGTGTCACAATGACTTTCAATATTTGGGCTTTAACCATTCTACTGTTGGCGGTCAAATCCAACTGATTTGTCATTTGTATTAACTCAGTCTTTTTAAGGCTCTGAATCCTTTCAAAGTCTGGGTGAGCCACCAACGCTGCAACTTTCTCCTCCATCGTTACTAACACTTGGCACTTGATTCACAACAATAATTAAAAACAATGGCACTGCACTACACTTCACTGTAAAATTGTCACCACACTGAAAATTCGCTTGGCCTCACTGCACAACAAAATATATAGGATGACTTACCTCAAAATCGTGAAACGTTGTTACTTGACACACAGGAAGGCTTGCTTGGCACATGGAATAGTTCTTAAGAAACACACAGACACTTGACACAATGTTACCTAGGAAGGCAAGGTTAGATTAGCATAATTAAGGTTAAGTAGGAACAATATTTCCCGGCACAGACCCCCATAACTCTGTTACCTATCGTTCGTTACGGCTCGTGACCCTACAGCAGCCAAGCTTTAAGTACGTCTAGGGATACGAGAAAACTGCTGTTCTCAAGAGCGGATCACCAGTATAACCCCTTAATAAGTAATGAGCACATAAATAAAAATCTTCCTTTAGGACTGAAGAATAGATGCAAAATATTATATAGATATATATTCAAGACAGTATAATATAAAAACACAGATGGTAAAGTTAACTTATACAATAAACCAAAGTATTGTCATTTCACTTAATATAATATAATAAAATATGGCACAACAAGAAGTAACAGACTTATCTCCCACATGTTACTCCTCCTGGTTCCCCGAAGCTACTGAACTCTCGCTCTGTCGCCACCCACATTCTCACCTCCCGTCTGCCTCATCCCAGGATGAGGGATGGAAACTAAAGACTTTTTAATATTTAAAACTAATTGAACAACCACTTGTTCTCAAAACACACAAGAATGCAAATTACAGATAATAGTTACTTACAAAATATATAAGTATAATGCCACCTGTTTAATTACAGAAAATAAACAATTACCTAAACTAAATAAAAGTGACACCTGGAACTTCCAAACTGAACAGGTCCAGCTTTCCCGTATCTGACAGGTACTAGACGTGTGCAACGCAACCGCGCTCCTGTCTCCACTAACGCTGCCACACCATACGACAATTTACAAAACACAATGTGTGAACATATACAGGCAATGATATAATGGAAACAAAAATGCTATTTCAAATTTATATACGTATTCTGCTAGGAGTACGTAACAGTCCTCACCCATGGTACACTGTCCCTCACTCATAGTACACTGTTCTCACCCATGGTACACTGTCCCTCACCCATGGTACACTGTTCTCACCCATGGTACACTGTCCTCACCCATGGTACACTGTCCTCACCCATGGTACACTCTCCTCACCCATGGTACATAGTCCTCACCCATGGTACACTCTCCTCACCCATGGTACACTCTCCTCACCCATGGTACACTCTCCTCACCCATGGTACATAGTCCTCAACCATGGTACACTCTCCTCACCCATGGTACACTCTTCTCACCCATGGTACACTGTCCTCACCCATGGTACATAGTACTCACCCATGGTACACTCTCCTCACCCATGGTACATAGTCCTCACCCATGGTACATAGTCCTCACCCATGGTACACTCTCCTCACCCATGGTACACTGTTCTCACCCATGGTACACTGTCCTCACCCATGGTACACTTTTCTCATCTATGGTACACTGTCCTCTGTACTATTGTGTTAAGGCTTATATTGGCGTGTGAATTTTTGAGTGCGTTTGATCTACACATTTGTTTGAACACTGGTGTACACTAAGAGTCATGCTCATTCATCCACCACCCACCTCACTCATCCACTTCCCACCTCACTCATCCACCACCCACCTCACTCATCCAACACCCACCTCACTCACCTGGAGGACACACACGGAGGTCGCGAGCAGCTCACTGCTCGAGGTGTAGGCCTTCCTGTATCTCGGACTTCCTTAACTGACATCCCAGAGAGGTAAGACAACGTCACCTTTTATAGAGTGCGAGTGAGTTGGTGCAGAATACAGGCAGCGGGGGATTATTATGTCGAAAAAATGCCAATGATAGAGTCTTCTGAAACTGGAATGGAAAATGGTTTTGTCGCCGGAAGTGGTAATGAGAATGACTGCATTAGCCAACGTGGAATTGGTAAAGACAGTGTACGAGGAAATGGGGATTGGAAAGATGGTACGTTGAGAATTTCGAATGGTAAGAAAAGTTTAATAGAAAGGCAAATGGAAACTTCTAGAAATCGAAACTAATAATGATAACTTCGGTACAGTTAGAATTATATTAGTTACGAGGCTAAAAGTTGAGACATTAGACCTAATTATTTAAAAGAGGCATCAAACTGTCTTAACTATATGAAAAGGCTCTCACATTTGACAAGCAGCCGGCTTACTGTTCTCGTCTAGACCACTAGAGATGTAGTGGCCCTCAGGTAAATTTAGGTAAATCACCATGAGTCACAGTTCAAATTATCAGTAAAGTAGTTCCCTCTCAATAACATTAATCATTAATAACCCGCAAGTTACAAATATTATTCTTTAACAATGTTATTAAGAAGTAATCTTTCCACAATCAAGTCTCAAAATATTCTACAACTTGAGATGGCTATCAAACTAACCTGGTATCAGCTAACCCATCACAAGGGGTCCTTTATATACTTAATAAATCACTAAACTTGCTTGCGTTCAAGAAACCAGAAGGCGTCTCTCACTCAACCAATCACAGAAAAACGTCTTGCGCTAATCAAAGCCACACCTTTCTGCCCCTAGTCAACCTTTCAGTGGCTATTCCGACATGAAAGCAATAATCACGTGCCAATAGACTCATCGAACAACCTATCAATATTTCGACAATCAACCAAACACCAGACACTCTACTACCAACTGGCCTCACAGGAAACATCAATTTATCACTTCGTTACAGCACTAAACAACTTACTGTTGACAACTCTGACAGGCAATTAAGAATGGCAAATTAAATGAAAAGTCACAACCATGCAGTGATCTCACTTTTCAACTATTCCACAAACTCTCCCAGCATCTTGTATCCTCTTTTAGCATCTTGCATCCTCTCTCAGCATCAAGCATCTTCTCCCACACTTACCCATCCTCCTTTTATCTCTAACAGCCACTGCAGGCCATCTGCAGCCTTGCGCCGCACTCCAACACTCTCCTAAGTGTCATGCCACTCTCACAGCCTCTCCAGTACTTTCATAACTACCATCCCACACTCTCCTTTTCACAGCCTTTCCAAAACTCTCCCATCTCAAATCTCCCAGCCTCTCTAACAATCTCCCATTCCACATTCTCTCAACCTTTCCAACAATTTCCCACGTGAGCTTTTTTAATGCAGGATAAAGCAATCAATCGAGACCATTCTTTCTGCTCCGTGTATCTTCCTCGGTTATCACGACTGAGGTTCCTCTCACTTTTAGTGCTGCTTTATGTTGCCTCTTCATTCAAAATATAGAAATAATATACATAATATAATGCTAATGAATCAGATTTAATATATCAAAATTATTTACCTTTTTTTTAGGAAAGTCATTGTAATAAATTTTGAAATTTATGGCATTTTAAGAAGCGGGGAAAGTAAAAGCTGATGAATTTATAATAGTTGTGAGTTAGTGCGTATTAAATAATGCATGGATAGAGTAGTGATTGAAATGTTAATGATATAGTTTGTGAAGTAATTGAATCATGTCAGTGAGGTGGCAGAATCAAGAGTTTTATAAGTGGCAAGTATTTAAGTGGCTAAACTTGATGTGTGAGATGTTTTCACTTGCAACTGATGTGATGTTGCAGTGTCAGATAATTAGAATGTGAGAACGTTGTCAAAATAGTTGATAACTATGCGGTAAGGCTGTGTGACCTGGTAATTATATAAAGGTGTCAAGCGGAGGCTGTTGTGAAATTGCATTGGAATATTTCATCCGGTAATTACAGTCTAGTTAAATTAAATTATAAGGCAAATTATATGACGCTGCAATTGTGAAGTTGTATTGTTATTTAATATCAGTTTACAGTCTCAACTGCAGCATGATAAGAGTATGTCTTAGAATGGTTCACATGCATATGGAACGAAGTAGACTTTGATTAAGATTTAGAGGCTATATTCCCACATATTCTATTAAACTATCTGCCCGAAACGCTGCGCGTACTAGTGGCTTTACAAGACTGTAATTACCATATTATGTATCCTCACATTCCCAATGTACCTTCTTGTATATGCATAAATAAATAAATAACATGCTTAATTAATACAATCATTACCGCTGTAGCAAGAGTGGACAGATGTTCAGCCCAACCTGAACACATCAAATAAGTCTTATAAATGACGAATCAAAACAGTAATAAATAATACAAAAAAAGTAGACAGAAAAAACAAAGGAAAATGTTCGATTAAAGGAATTAAATAATTAAACTATGACAAATTTAATTAAATTGGTTAATAATTGTTAATTAATTCATTCATTCATAAATATATAATTATTATAAACTATTAAATTTTGTAACACAATTCCCAATATCAAAAGGAAATGGGGGATAAGAAAAGTATTAATTGGTGCTGCTGCCAGATGATTAAAATTTCCATAAAAAAATACTTTTAACACTATCCGCTAACATAATAGCTAGAGTTCAGATGTTTATCACATACACTGATTATTCCGCTCAGTTCACCGAATTGTTTACCTCTTGGGTCGTGCGTCTAAATACATTGACTTATTTAAATCGTCTGCAGCTGCATTTAATGTTATTTAATTTTGATGAAATCTAGTATGTGCGTATATATATATATATATATATATATATATATATATATATATATATATATATATATATATATATATATATATATATATATATATATATATATATGTCGTACCTAGTAGCCAGAACGCACTTCTCAGCCTACTATGCATGGCCCGATTTGCCTAATAAGCCAAGTTTTCATGAATTAATGTTTTTTCGTCTACCTAACCTAACCTAGCTTTTTTTGGCTACCTAACCTAACCTTACCTATAAATATAGGTTAGGTTAGGTTAGGTAGGGTTGGTTAGGTTCGGTCATATATCTACGTTAATTTTAACTCCAATAAAAAAAAATTGACCTCATACATAGAGAAAAGGGTTGCTTTATCATTTCATAAGAAAAAAACTATAGTAAATATATTAATTCAGGAAAACTTGGCTTATTAGGCAAATCGGGCCTTGAATTGTAGGCTGAGAAGAGAGTTCTGGCTACTAGGTACGACATATATATATATATATATATATATATATATATATATGTCGTACCTAGTAGCCAGAACGCACTTCTCGGCCTACTATGCAAGGCCCGATTTGCCTAATATGCCAAGTTTTCATGAATTAATGGTTTTTCGACTACCTAACCTAACTTTTTCGGCTATCATACCTAACCTAACCTATAAAGATAG
The DNA here is from genome assembly GCF_040958095.1 of Procambarus clarkii. NCBI lineage: Eukaryota > Metazoa > Arthropoda > Malacostraca > Decapoda > Cambaridae > Procambarus > Procambarus clarkii. The sequence continues at coordinate 1,946,242 of NC_091162.1, read as the reverse complement.
GTTAGGTTAGGTTAGGTAGGGTTGGTTAGGTTCGGTCATATATCTACGTAAATTTTAACTCCAATAAAAAAAAATTGACCTCATACATAATGAAATGGGTAGCTTTATCATTTCATAAGAAAAAAATTAGAGAAAATATATTAATTCAGGAAAACTTGGCTTATTAGGCAAATCGGGCCCTGCATAGTAGGCCTAAAAGAGCGTTCTGGCTACTAGGTACGACATATATATGTATATATATATATATATATATATATATATATATATATATATATATATATATATATATTTATGAGATCATTAGTGACACCGTGTACTGCATATGATATTGCATCCTTGATTAAGGTAACCAGTAAGACCACTGACGTGTTGCTGGGACACGAGCATAAACACCCAGCTGGCGACCTGAGTAGACCAGATAAAGAAGGAGAAAATGTCCCAGTGTCAGGACTGGCAGGTTTAGGTGAGTTATAGGAAGCTTGAACCTCCCCACTCGCTAGGGGTGTAAAAGGCCAGCCCTAAGTTGACAGGGGAGCCCAAGGGCGAGCAGTGGCGCCCGGTACTGAGGGGCTAAGACCCGTGGGACGACCCCAACCACAGGTTGGAAGGGGGTGAACACTTCTATCCCTCTAACTATTTTCTTAGCATCAGGGCTTAGCTGGAATAGGAGTTCTCCAAAACTCATTTTCGTTCTTTTAAGGTAAAGAAAAGAAGTGATTTACTATAGAGTGTATTACACTTATTTATACAATTTGCACAACGTTTCGAACCTCCATGGTTCATTCTCAAGTGAACAGATCTTACAATGCTGGTTGATTTTATACCCGCACTGGGTCAGGTGATAATACAATAAAGGTGAAAACTGGGGGGATACATAAGGGATAAATGTGAGGTGAAACATAGAGGTAACTGCAGAAGGCTTATTGGCCCATACGAGGCAGCTCTTATCTAAACACAAAGATTAATCCAGTGTAATTGGCCTGTTATGTTGGACATTGTCTTCTGTGTTGGCATCGTTATGTTCTGGTCTTGTCCTTACTCTCATGGTGGGTAAATAGTTCCGTGATTTGGGTGTTCATGGTAGGTTGTTTTATTCTTATATGAATTGCCTCAAGAATTTGTAATCTTCTTGCATCTTGGGTTTTGTCTATTATGCAAGTATTCTTGTTCAACATTTCTCTTGTTAACAAGAGAAATGTGTTTTTGTCTTGTTAACAAGAGAAATGTTGAACAAGAAAATGTTGGGCTGACATGCGATAGGGGGGTCCTGTCAGTCTGACAGTATTCGCCTATCTCCGGTGAATATACGCATCACCAGTGGTCTGCGAGCATCCTTTGAGGTCTTCCTGAACTCCGTGAGGCGGACAGAAGAAGGAATTAACGGGAAACGAGCAACAAGTGCTCTAGTGACAGGTGCTTAGCAAGAGTGAAGCCTGGGCAGTGACGTCAGGGACGACTGTACAGTTTCACCAGTCGGGTGATGACGTAGCGGCTGGGCCAGTTCACCGTGAGGAAGGAGAAGAACAAACTAGTTGGGAATACGAACGACTGCAGGGGGAGTAAGGACTGCAGACGTAGTTGTGAGGAGGTGGCGACGGCCAGGAGACCGACTCCAACCCTTCAAGAGGTTGTGGAGGAGCACGGAGCCTGCAGAGAGAAGCATTACGGAGAAGACGCGCTTTTTGGGTGTTGGTTGAGGTCCTGGGAAGAGCATCAGTGTGTGTGTGGGGGTGTTCCCTACAGCAAGTCGTAAGCCGGGACCAGGAGCTTCAATTCAACCCTCAACAGAGGACGAGTCCACATCATTTATGGTGGAAGTAGGTAATTCAGTTTTCCCTCCCATTCTCCTTTAGTTAGCGATTACCCAGAGTATCTTCTATGTCGTGAGCAGGGCTCGCCAATATCTATGTTTCTAGTAAGACACAGTTGTGAAGGGATATGCTATAGACCTCTCACGAGATATATATATGGTGTGTGATTGCACCTGTGGTTTGATGAAGAGATTACTGTGACGAGGACATATATATTTACATGTCATTTATATTATAAGTTCGTGCCAGAGGTTATATATATAAATATACAATTTAATAGTGTAAGGCTGTGTGCCAAGAGTTACCTCGTTATTATAAATATTGATAAAGTGAACTATATATACTGGAGTTATTAAATAATATATTCATATGTCTAGTGGTTAACTGTGATTATGCCAGTGTTGTGATGTACTGTGAATACGAGGGAATAATAGGCGCCTCACGCCAATAGTGTGAGTATATTGAGGAGTGTGAGTGGGCGTGGCATCTCGCGAGTTGCCAAACGTTCGCGAGAGCTCTATGCTGGGGCTGCATACTATAGGATTGGCCTTACATATGTGGTATACAAGGTTCTGAAGGATTCCTTACACAGGTTTCTGAAAGCAGTTCTGATGTTAGCCAGCCTCGCATAGGCCGCTGATGTTATTATTTTGATGTGGGCTTCATGAGACCGGTTTGGCGTGATATCAACTCCTAGATCTTTCTCTCTGTCTGTTTCATTAAGGACTTCATCTCCCATTCGGTATCCAGTGACTGGCCTCCTAGTTCCTCCTCCCAGTTTCATTACCTTACATTTGCTTGGGTTGAACTTTAGTAGCCAATTGTCATACCATTCCTTCAGTTTGTCTAGGTCATCTTGTAATCTCATGCTGTCCTCTTCTGTCTTGATCCTCCTCATAATTTTGTCATTATCAGCAAACATCGAGAGGAACGAGTCAATTCCTTCTGGGAGATCATTTACGCATATCGGAAACAGTATAGGTCCTAGGACTGATCCCTGTGGGACTCCACTGATGACTCCTCGCCACTCTGAGACCTCACCCCACACGGTGTCTCGCTGTGTCCTGTTGCTTAGGTACTCCCTTATCCAGTGGAGTACCTTCCTTTTCACTCCTGCCTGCATCTCCAATTTGTGCACTAGTTTCTTATGTGGTATTGTGTCAAAAGCTTACTGGTAGTCCAAAAATATGCAGTCGGCCCAGCCCTCTCTCTCTTGCCTGATTTTTGTTGCCTGGTCATAGAACTTAATTAATCCTGTTAGGCATGATTTGCCATCTCTGAACCCATGCTGATGTTGTGTTACAAAGTTTTCCGCTCCAGATGTCCCACTAGCTTTTTTCACACAATCTTCTCCATCAGCTTGCATGGAATGCAAGTTAGGGACACTTGCCTGTAATTCAGTGCCTCCTGCCTATCACCCTTCTTGTATATTAGGACTACATTGGCCGTCTTCCAAATTTTTGGCAGTTCACCTGTTACCAATGATTTGTTGTACACAATGGAGAGTGGCAGGCACATAGTTTCTGCTCCCTCCTTTAGAATCCATGGTGAGATTTTGTCCGGGCCTATAGCCTTTGTCACGTCCAAATCTAGCAGATGCTTCCTCACCTCCCCACTGGTAATCACAAACTCCTCTAGTGGTGTCTGGTTTGATGTTCCCTCTCTTATCTCTGGGACTTCTCCTTGCTCTGAGGTGAAGACCTGGAATTTCTTATTGAGTTCCTCGCACACTTCCTCGTCGTTAGTAATGAATCTTTCTGCCCCTATCCTTAGTTTCATTACCTGTTCCTTCACTGTTGTTTTCCTCCTGATGTGGCTATGCAGCAGTTTGGGTTGAGTCTTTGCCTTGCTCACTATGTCATTTTCATATTGCCTCTCTACCTCTCTTCTCACCCTGACGTATTCATTCCTGGCGCTCTGGTATCTTTCTCTACTCTCTAGTGTTTAGTTGTTTCTATAGTTTCTCCATGCCCTTTTACTTAGTTGCTTTGCTTACTTACAACTCTGATTAAACCATGGGTTTCTCATCTCCATTTCAGTTTTTTCCTTTTGGACTGGGACGAACTTGTCTGCTGCCTCCTTACACATCTGTGTGATGTAGTCTATCATGTCTTGAACCGTCTTTCCTCTGAGCTCTGTTTCCCAAGCCATTTCAGTTAGGAATTTTCTCATCTCCTCATAGTTTCCCTTCCGGAATGCCGGCCTCTTGCTTTCTAGTCCCTTCCTTGAGTACATTAACCCTTCTTCGACCAGGTACTCAAACAACAATACACTGAGATCGCTCATACCCACGGGGGCTTCAAGACCGATTTCCCTTATGTCTGACTCATTCAGAGTGAATACGAGTCTTGCTGGTTCATCATTGCCTCTCATTCTCGTGGGACCCTTGACATGCTGACTTAAAAAGTTTCTAGTCGTCACCTCCAGCAGTTTCGCTCTCCATGTTTCCTCACCTCCATGTGGTTCCTTGTTTTCCCAGTCTATCCTCCGGTGATTAAAGACCCCCATTATGAGCAGATGGGATCGATTTCTACAGGCAGCAGCGGCTGCTCTCTCAATGATAATGTTAACTGCCATGTTCTTTCTATCATACTTCGGTCATATATGCCTGTGTCTTCTTTCATTTAGTGGTGGGTTATATATCACTGATACTACTACTCTTAGTCCTCCCATCGTCATGGTGCCTGTTATAAAGTCTCTGAACCCTTCGCCATAACCATCTCCTCGAAACTCCATTCGTTTCTCATCAGTAGAGCCACTCCGCCTCCTTCCCTTCCTGTGTATTCACCTAGTTGTGCTTGCAGGGGTCGAGCTCTGCTCTTTCGGCCCGCCTCTCAACTGTCAATCAACTGTTTCTAACTACTACTACTTTTTTTTCTTTTCCCCACACCACACACACACACGCACACACACACACACCCCACGAAGCAGCCCGTAACAACTGACTAACTCCGAGGTACCTATTTACTGCTAGGCAACAGGGGAATAGGGTGAAAGATACTCTGCCCATTGTTTCTCGCCGGCGCCCGGGATCGAACCCGGGACCACAGGATCACGTGTCCAGCGTGCTGTCCGCTCGGCTACCGGCTTCCCGGTGTGTGTGTATGTACTCACCTATTTGTACTCACCTATTTGTACTCACCTATTTGTGCTTGCAGGATCGAGCATTGGCTCTTGGATCCCGTCTTTCCAGCCATCGGATGTTTACAGCAATGACTTCTGTCCCATTTCCCTATCATACCTAATTTTAAAAGTATGAATAGAGTTTGCTTCCGCAACCTGTTCCCCAAGTGCATTCCATTTTTCCACTACTCTCACGCTAAAAGAAAACTTCCTAACATCTCTGTGACTCATCTGAGTTTCCAGTTTCCACCCATGTCCCCTTGTTCTGTTACTATTACGTGTGAACATTTCATCTATTTCCATTTTGTCAATTCCCCTGAGTATTTTATATGTTCCTTTCATATCTCCTCTCTCCCTTCTTTTCGCTAGTGTCGTAAGGTTCAGTTCCCTCAGAGGTTCTTCATATCCCATCCCTCGTAACTCTGGGATAAGCCTCGTCGCAAACCAATGAACCTTCTCAAGTTTCCTTATGTGTTTCTTCAGGTGGGGGCTCCGTGATGGCGCGGCATACTCTAAGACTGGTCTCACGTAGGCAGTGTAAAGCGCCATAAAAGCCTCCTCACTTAGGTTTCTGAATGAAGTTCTAATTTTCGCCAGTGTAGAGTATGCTGCTGTCGTTATCCTATTTATATGTGCCTCAGGAGTTAGATTAGGTGTCACATCCACTCC
>NC_091162.1:1930639-1935639 GCF_040958095.1 Procambarus clarkii | reverse complement strand
TGTTTCGTGTACTTTGAGTTAGCCATGTTATACATTTGTTAAGACCTACTTAGAAGCCTGTTTTACTTTGCAGAATTATTTATCCTGAACTAATAAAATTTACGCCCCCATACTGTTGGTGTCTTCCTTCCCCTGATCAGAAAATGATTTTTTTTTTCCAAACAAACAGAATAACTGCAGAGTGCACTCAATTATAAATTCTGCGGATATCTACACCTAGCTCATCCAGAGCACTATACAACTCTGGCTCTGACTGAAGGTCCGGAACAGATGACACTTCATGTGACAAACTATCATCTTGAGAGATATCCTCGTTAACATCTAGCCAAAGGACATGTGGTGAGTGCACGGTTGAAACGAGAGGTCTAGATCTAAGATTATAATTGCTAGTATGGGGTTGCTGAATATCAAGTGGTCTGTCAACCACAGAAGGTGGTGTCCGAGTAGGAGTATCTGTCTGGGGTAAGTTCACTGTCATCTTCCTCATCAGTCTCGTCAACAGTCATTTTAGCTAACTTCATGTGGTCTAAATGTTCATTTATATACTCTCCTGTTAACAAGTTCTTAAGTCTGTATTTGTTACCTTTGATAAGCTCGGTTACCTGATATGGACCCAAAAATTTCTTAGTTAACTTGTACATAGGACCAGACCTGTGTTGGTTAAGTATCATTACTACAGATCCAATAGTTATTTTACTGGGTTTAGCTCGTGCATTCCTTGCTAGAGTGAACTCGGCTGTAGCTTTGGACAGTTGTTCTCGTATTTTCTTGAATACTAATTGCATCTGTCTACGCTTCACCTGAACAAAATCATCTACGTTATATAAGGGAGTAGGAGGTACGTTAATCAATCCATTAGGGAGGATCTTATCTGTACCATAAAGAATAGCATGAGGTGTGTCACCTGTAGAAACATTAATTGAAGAATTTATAGCACACTGAATTAAGGGTATAAAATCATCCCAATTGTTGTTATCAAAATTCAACGTGACTCTCAAGGCATCTAACACTTTCCTGTTAGTACGTTCGGCTAGTCCATTACTTGCTGGATTATAGAGCATGATGCTACATTTTTTGATGTTATATAAATCACACAAGCTAGTTAAAATACTATTACTGAATTCTGGACCATTATCTGAAAGGATTACTTTAGGCATACTATATCTACAAATTATTTGGTCATGGAATGCACTGGCTATAGTTTCTGCTGTTTTGTTCGGGATAGGAACTAGTTCGCAAAACCGTGAAAAATAATAGACTATTACAAGCAAATGTTTGTTCCCTTTCTCTGTTTCCGCAAAATTTGTCAATAAATCCATCGATATTCATTCCCAAGGAGCTTTAGTTGCTGGGTACACCTGAATTGGATTAGGTCCTGAAACATGTCCCTTGTGCTGTAAACAAGTTAAACATCTGTCAACATAATGAGCAATCTCCTTAGCCATTTTTGGCCAAAAATACTTCAATCGACCTTGTTGGAGTGTACGATCCTTTCCTGGATGTGCACTTGCAGGAGCATCATGGATAATTTTTAACACAGTTGGTACCAAGACAGCTGGAACAACTAACTGACAACATTTCCTCGGGGCTGTCCCTAGCTTTACTACTCTACACAGTAAATTGTCCAACATAACTAGTTCTTTCAATGGTACTGGCGGTTTATGAATCGGGCTGGGGTCTTGCTTAGTCATAAATTTAATGACGGGTGCCCATATGGGGTCTTGTCTTTGTTCCGTTTCTACTACTGTAGCATCTAATGCTGGGTAATTTAACTGAATCGCAGCTACGTGTCGAGAAAACGCATCGGCTACAACATTTTGCTTTCCTGGAATATATCCAAATGTGGGATTGAATTCTTGAATTGTGAGCAAATATCTAGCAAACTTTCCAACTGGATTCTTATTTTTGAACAAGGGAATTAATGGTTGCTGATCTGTAAGAACATGAACTGGGTAATTATAAATTGTATCCTTGAAATGTTTAAGTGCCCAGACAACTGCCAAGGCTTCTCGTTCTGTTGCACTATAATTTTTCTCTTCTTTAGATAATGTACGGCTAGCATAAGCTATTGCGTGATCTCTGTGACCTTCCGTTTGAAGTAATGCAGCACCTAGACCTATGTCACTAGCATCTGTAACCAACATAAAAGGTTTAGAAAAATCTGGGTACCTAGGGACAGGTGACAAAATCAAGGCTGCTTAGAGTTTTTTGAATGACTGATCCTGGGCCTCTCCCCAAACAAAGGGTTCATCTTTTCTTTGCAACTTGTAAAGCGGAGCGGCTATAATAGAGAATCCAGCAATAAATGAACGATAAAATCCTACAAGACCTGTGAACTGTCTTACGGCTTCTGCGGTACGAGGTGTTGGAAAATCACGTGCAGCAATAATTTTTTATTCATTCAATGTAATACCTGAAGGTGTAACTGTATGACCTAGGAAATTAATCTTCTGCTTTAAAAATGAAAATTTTGCAAGTTTTATTTTTAAATTAGCTTCAGCGAGCTTTGCAAGTACTTTCTCAAGATTCTGGAAATGAATCTGAACATCTTGCGACATGATTATGAGATCATCAAGGTAAACTAGAAGAGTACTTCCTATCAATCTACGAAATAGATTTGTCATGAGCCGTGAAAAGGTTATTGGAGTACTACGCAAACCAAATGGCATTCTTTTGAAATGAAAATGACCATTGGGAGTACTAAAGGCTGTCAATTGTTTACTTTCCTCATCAAGGGGGATTTGTCAGAATCCCTGCAACAAATCCAACGTTGAGAATACTTTGTTTCGACCAATACTTTGCAACAAATCATTTAGAACTGGAAGTGGGAAACGATCAGGTATTGTTACTCTGTTAAGGTTGCGATAATCGATTACAGGTCTCCAAGTCCCATCTCGCTTTGGTACAAGAATCAATGGAGCGTTCCATGGCGAATTACTTGATTCAATTACATCACTCTGTAACATTTCCTCTACAAGTCTATCGGCTTCTGCTCTCTGAGAATGGGGGAGACGGTAAGCTGGTACATAAATAGGCGTAGTTCCTTGTTCAAGGGGAATTTTATGTGTAATAAGAGAAGTGAGACCTAACTTTTCTCCTGGTAGAGCAACAACGGCTCTATTCCTGTTCAAAATTTCCAAAAGCTGAGCCACAGAGTCAGGAAAATCAGTAGGACTGAGGTGCTGCGCTTGCACCTCTGGCTGAGATCCCTGTTCTCCTGGTGTGAGTGTACAAACAGTATGATCCATGGAGACATCATACACAACTCGCACCGGTAACGAGTAATGGGCAAAATCTACAACATGGGTACCAAACTGGAGATAGATGTCGGCATTACTAGTGTTTGCAATAAATAATGTAACAGTACCATCCAGCACTGTGTGCCAGGAGGGTTCAACAAACGTACCATTCACTTTACATGTTTCACTTTCCGCAATCACATCTGACAACTCAGGCACTCCCTGAACCTTAACTCTTATTCTGGTGAGAGAATGAGGGTGTAGCACAGTGTCAGTAGCCGTGGAACCACTGACTTCAGAGATGGAAGCTGCCAGGCGAGCGAGACAACGGGAATCCGTTAGGGCGTCCCCTTCCAGAAAGTCCCGATACTCACTCTCCTTAACAACTGCACAACTACTATGCTTCAATCGAGTGCCTGTTTTCTCGGGTATGCTACCACGACAATGATCTGACAAACCTACGCTTGCAAGGTGGGTGTCAACAAAATTAACGTAATCTGATTGAAGGTTGAACTCATGGCCCTGTCGATACATGCTACACAAGGGTATGACGTGGTCTTTGATACTTATGTTCCAACGATGGGGAAACAATGCAATATTTTCATCAATCATGGTGTACAGACCTAAGAGAATGTCTCCAGGAAAATGAATAACGTCAACAACTAAACATGTTATAGACAATGTGACATCATTGAACTTGAGTGGGAGGTCAATTTCACCCTGAACTTTTACTTTATTTCCTGAAATACCACTTAGAAAAGGTATGTGTGACTGTTTTAAAGTAGTAGGGTTCTTACTTTCAATGTCTCTAAGAGCTGAGGGCTTGACAATATTAATTTTTGCACCCGAGTCAAGAAAAACTTTTAAAACTCTACCATGTACAATGGCTGAGACAAGGGGACCATCATTTGAGACTGGACAAGTTACTACTTTTGACTTATGTTGTCTGGGATATCTGCATCTTGTTTGAATCAAATTTACTGTGGATCCGTCAACATCTACAACTGGTCTAGAGTCAGTGTCCTCCTCTGTCAAGTGTCCAAATCTATTTTGGGTAGCAACTGAATACACAGGGAGGGCACTAGGATTGGCTAGCTTGAATTGGTTAGCGGATGGCCTTGGGGGTTTCCCGACGACATGGAGTGAACATTCTGAGCTCCAGCATTCTGTGACCGAGCATTATAATTTGAAGTTGCATTATAACTGGGCTGGGAGTTGTAATTACGTGAGTTCTGATAATGTCTTGGACGCTGTGCGCCTCGCTAAGACTGACCGTGGGAGTTACGAGGTGGGGATGTCCTTTGCCTAGCTCTACAATCCGCAGTGTGGTGACCAACTTGTTTATGGTACGTGCAATATGGGAGCCTAGAATGATAAGATTGACGAGGGGACCGAGAGAATTGTCTAGGAGGTGATGATCTAGGGGCGGACCAACAGTCCCTTGCGAGGTGGTTACTCTTACCACAATGCCAACATGAGGGAGTGGATGGTTGTGGACTATGGCGTTTCGGCAATTTATGAGGCGGCGAATTTGACTGGGGGCTACGAGCATGGGTACGCTTCTGCGACCAAGAGTTTGTGGGAGGATGCTGAGAGCTTGTTACTACATTTACAGTATCAGAGGGTGGCAACAGTTGAGCACTTCGGGGAGCTAGTTTATCAGCGTCATTGTTAATGGCCTCAAACACTTCACCAATTTCATGTTTAACACCAAAATTTTGTTGCTCAATGATTGGTTTAGTATGCTTTGGGGCAAAATGT